>NC_090838.1:52066428-52367857 GCF_028021215.1 Eschrichtius robustus
TTAAATAAACTGGTATATCCATGCAGTGTACTCCTATGTAGCCTTGAAAATAACCTTGCATTTATGTCTTTGTATAGAATGATATTCCCAATATTTAGATAAATAAAATAGGGCTTTAAAACAATGTGTGATAAATGCTTTTTAAAATTTTCATTTTATATTGGAGTATCGTTGATTAACAATGTTGTTTTAGTTTCAGGTGTACGTGATAAATAATTTTTTCAAAAGTAAACGTACATATACATAGTAGTATAAACACTAAGGTATTGATAGTAGTTGTCTCTGGGTGGAAAGAATTGTGGGGTTTTATGTTCTTTTAACTGGTGTTTATTTTATAATTCATTTTTTGTAACGAACATGTGTTGCCTTTGAGGAAAAATGAAACCAGTTGCAACAGGAAAAGATTAGTAGCCTCCTTAAATACTAGCAGTAACCATTTAGAAAGTATACTTTTAAAATATTCCTCTTTCAGTAACAACACAAAACATAAACTATCTAGTTATACAAACTTGGCAAGAAGTATTTCCTGTTTGTATTATTTGACCTCCCAATAGCATTTTACATTGTAGATTACTCCTTTATTGGAACATTATTATTCCTTGATTTCTGATTTAGTGAGAACAAACTCTCCTGTTGTACTTCTTACTTCTCTGGCTGTTCTTTCTCAATCCTAGTTACAGACAGTTAAATTTTTGGACTACCTTAATTATGTCCAGGGATGCCCAATAATGCCTGTTAGGGCTGTCCTACCTTTCCCCTCAATCCAAGATCCTGTTAAGGATCATACATTATTTTTAGGTGTCATGCTTATTTAGTCTCCTTTAATTTAGAACAGTTTCTTGGCCTTTGTTGGTCTTTCATGACATTAACATTTTTGAAGAGTTTAGGTTGTTTTGAAGAATGTTGTTCAATGTGGATTAGTCTGAATGGTTGCTCATGATTATGTCCATGTTACCATGAATAATAATTTCATGTTAACATGAAATAGTTTGGATGAGAAACCTACAGAGGTGATGCTGAATTGTTCTCAAAATAATGTTTTAGGAGATGCGATATTAGTTTTTTCCCATTGGTGATATTAATTGGCATTCTATTGTAAAGAAAAACTTTTCCATCTTCCCCTACCTCAGTTGAAAAAATACCACTATAGACTCATGGATTCTTTTATTCAGTGTATTATAATTGAATGCTAGTCCATTACTAGCATTATTATTTTGATTTTCAAATTGACCCAAACTTGACCAATGCAAGCCCCTTCAAGCTGTTTCCTGTGTCCTTTTGACATGTCCCCATCTTTCTTCAAGCACTTCTTTACTTTCTGACACAGCGAAGTGTTCAAGACTTACTTGTACTTTTCTTGCCCAAGCCTTGAAATCTTCAGTTTTTTCTAAGGATCCCTGGTTTCTTTCAGTAGGGAATGGTAATAAGGGTGATTGCCTTTTTGACATATTCTCTTAAATAGCTCAAAAGCACCTCAAATAGAATATGCTCCAAACCATGATCTTACTCTGATCATATATACCTCTTTCCTCTCAAAATTGGTCTTCCAGTGTACCTTGTTTTACTAGTTGCTATAAAAGCAAACATAGGTGTCATCCTTGACACCTCCTCACAGAGGTGCACACGTTGAGTTCACTAACAGGTACCTCCTAAATAGGTCTTGAATCTATCCACTTCTCTCAATGACTCCATCACCAACATACTAATTGATCAACTCTCTGCCATCATAGGTTCCCGTGACATCATGTGTATCTCCTTTATAAAACTTGTCATGATTTCAGTTTAGCATCTTGGTGTGTGATTACTTCATATCTGTTTCGCTAGAAAAAAAGTTTCAGCAAACTTTTTCTGTAAGGACCAGATAGTAAATATTTTAGGCTTTGCAGGCCCTGTGGTCTCTGCTGTACCTGCTCAGCTCTGCTGTTGTGGCATGAAAGTACCTGTAGATAATATGCCAACAAATCAGTTTGTTCGAGTAAAACTTTATTTACGAGAACAGGTGGTGGGCCAGATTTAGTCCATGGGCTATAGTTTGCCAACCCCTGCTCTAGACTGTAAGCTCCATGAGAGGAGGGATTGTATACTCCCATTACTTACCAGAGTTTTTGGTACATAGTAGGAACCCCAGAACTTGTTGAATGACTATGAATGAATGAGAAATTGATTCATATAATCTCTGTGATCCTTGGTTTCCTCATGTGAGAATTTCAGTGTGTGAATAGGAGTCAAATACGATTATTCAGATGAAACTATCAAGTAGTGTATAAATATATAAAAACAAAGAGTTCTTTAAAATCTTTTGTCAAAGAAAAAGTGAGAACCAACCTAAGAATCTTTCAAAGAAGTGCAATACTTTTGAGGAAGACAATCATGGTTTCAAGGTTTCAAGAAAGGATTACAAGTTCAAGATTCACTTTTTAATTATTGGAGGCAGAAGAAGGAAATGTTAAAGATATTTTAGGTGCTAACAAAATCGCAGGTGTGGTGAATGTGAAGAGCATGAACAATAAGACAACAACGCACGGAGGGGGCAAACAAGGCAAGCGACCTCCTGGTGCAAAGGGCCATGTCAAGTTTGAACAAACAGTAATGTTAGTATAACCAAGTTTTGCTTCCTTATTCACACCCACCCAACTTTAATGATGTCATGGTTTTTCCATGTGGGAACAAGTATGACTGGTGGTGGTAGGGGAGTTCCCCCCACCATCATCTGTACTACACATATGCAAATTAGTAATATTTGTAGCAGTTGAGAAATTTTCCATAAATGACATTTTGAAACTTTTGTTAAATATTATTGTTAGTATTAAATATCTTTCTAATGAAAAAACTATGTAGTTTGATGCTTTCTTATGATGAATGATTATTATAACTTCATATGATAAGGCACAAAACATATTCCACTGCTGCTGGCAGTGAAGTCATTTGAAGTCAAAAACCAGATGTCCGTGGAGTGGAGAGGCTGAGGTGTAAGAGGATTAGCAGGCACTGTAGCAAACTGCAGAGCCCTGTATAAATGGGGCCGCAGGTGCTTAGCTCCAGCCGGGTGTTTCTGTGCCAATCTACTGTTGCCAGACCTTTAAAATGTTCAAGAGAAGCCAGAAATCCAGAATGTTTATATGCAGTTACCTGGTTTTTAAATGTTGGTAGTCTACGCACATTTTTTAAAAATGTAGTCAACACTTCTATGAGCTCAGCAAAACTATACCTGTAGGTGTCAGCCTGTGGGCATCTTTTTACAACTTTTGCTTTACATTATCAAATGTACAGATTTTATTGATTTGATTATGAATTCGTTTGGGTGGTGAATTTTAGCTTTTTGGTGTTGCTTTCCTCTTAATCTTTGTCTACTTTGGTATATTTGATGCAGGAATATTAGTAAGATCTAACCATAAAATACTGTATGTAAAAGTGATAAAGTATACGCTGCTTTTCTTTTAACAATTCTCTTAGAAATATAGCCCCATTTTTTTATCCTCACATCTTTATCATAGCAATTGGAAATGTACTTCATGCTTTTCATATCTCCATCTGACATTATGATGACCCTTCAGTGCTGGATATATGCTTGATTTTTGCAGTATTCTTTAATAAAACCTCATTTATGTGTCCTTGTGTTCAGCTATAAGGAAATTTGAAAGCTCTGTGTTTTCCTTCTAGTTTTCAAAATTTGGGTATTCGATGTGTAAAAAAAAAAGAAGTAAAAGAAGCTATTATTTCAAGAATAAGGGCAGGAATCAATCCTTTCAATGGTAAGTATGTTTGATTTAATTATTTCTATTATTTGGATATTGACTTATTGTGTTAAATGATTTCTATTTGTATTTTCAACCTGTGCTTTAAAAAGCTGTCTTAAGTTCTGTGTTAACTTATATACTTGTCTTACACCTGTAAATGAGGATTGAAGTATATTTAATATGCTTCAGTGTTGAAAAAAAAATTCTTATTCACACAAGGCTTTCTACTGTCAGTGAAGAGTGTCAATGTTTTCTATAAGAAAACCCTCTCAAAAATATTCTGATTCTTTTGGAATGTGGCCTTCCTTTTGCCACTCCAGCAGACAATATATACTCCCCTCTCTGAATATTGAATAGGCACTGTGGTTATAAGGTATTGGAGTGCATTTAACTCAAGGGCATATTCAACAGTGAAACTTAAATTAATCCCAATGTGGAAGTAGTATAGAAATAGTAGAGGCTATACAAAATATTTTAATAGTGTATTTGTGTGTACGGCTAGATATTTACTGTTTAGTGGATTTTGTTGGGGATGACACTGTCTGGTGTAGCACCTGGTAATGGTGCCACAATTGCTACAGAATAGGTGAGGGCTATATTTCTTGAATAGAAAAATGACTACCAAGCTGACATCCTACACTACAGTGGTCTCCATTGTAAAGTCATCTGCAGCCACTTAAATATGCATAATTCAGGTATTGAACAACTATAAAATTTTCAAAGAATAGATTTCTTTGTCATATTTAAGATATCCTTATATTGTTAGTTTGTGTTTTTCGTGGATGTTTAGAAATAATTTCAGGGATATGATGATAATTTAAAGAATATGCTCATAGACAAGTAGTGTTTTTATGAATTATAAGGTCTGCATCTCTTTTCTCTAGGTCTTTATTTTTCATACTCTTTAGTATAACACAAAAAGCAAAAGTCCCCTTCTTTCTCTTCAGTATTACTCACTGTAAGAGACTACTGTTAAATTTGATGTAAATTTTTCTAGAATTTTCTTTATATGTGTGTCATGTATATATAAACACACACATGTATTTTTTATATAAATGGAGTCATGTTACACTTCCTAATCTACTGCTTCTTACTTTTCACTCAGGAATATATCTTAAACATCTTTCCATGTTAGTACTTATAAATCTAGTTTACTTTTTAACAGTATTCTGTGGTTTGGGTAGGCTTTAATTTGTTTATCTAGTCATCTATTAATAAATGTTTAAGTTATTTTCAATTTACTAAAAAAACTCCATTGAATATAGAGTTTGAACTCTTGTGTGATTTCTTTTTTTTAATAAATTTATTTATTTATTTATTTATTTTTGGCTGCGTTGGGTCTTCGTTGCTGCGCGTGGGCTTTCTCTAGTTGCAGTGAGCGGAGGCTACTCTTCATTGCGGTGTGTGGGCCTCTCATTGTGGTGGCTTCTCTCGTTGTGGAGCACGGGCTCTAGGCACGCGGGCTTCAGTAGTTGTGGCATGCAGGCTCAGTAGTTGTGGCGCATGGTCTTAGTTACTTAGTTGCTCTGCGGCATGTGGGATCTTCCCGGACCAGGGCTCAAACCTGTGTCCCCTGCATTGGCAGGCGGATTCTTAACCACTGGACCACCAGGGAAGTCCCTCTTGTGTGACTTTTTTTTCCTTAAATATTTTCTATGCCTTCATTTCCTTATTTATAAAGTGGAGATAATAATAGTACGTACTTCATAGGTTGTTATAAGAATTAAATGAAGTAAAATATGTAAAGCACTTATTATGTACTAGGAACTATTCTAAGTGCTGTATGAGTATATGTTATTAATAGCATGCCTTGTTCTGGATTGGTAAAAACAAAAATCAGAAAACCCCCCAAACTTCCACAGATGGCCCATCTGCCTTTTGACTCCTGCATTTCCCTTTTTAATGCCCTTTCCACTGGAGTCAGGAGATCTGGATTTGAATTCCAGCACTGCCACTTGTACATGCTACGTGACTTGGGAAAGTTATGTAACCAAAGCTTTGGTTTTCTCTTCTGTGAAGCAGTGTTGTAATGATTAAATAAAATAGTGTACATAAAGTACTTAACATTTACTCCTTGACATACAAATAATACTTAATAAGTGGTAGCTATTATTTATAATCTCCTTGTTTTATACTGCATTATCCCTGTTTCATACTATGCCTAGACTTGATGGCCACTTTAATTTAAAAGTTGGCCTTTTACTTTAGCAATAAATCAAAATTTTAAATGAGCATACTCTTGACCCAGAAATTTTCTACTTTTGAAAATTATCCTAAGGAAATAATACCTGGTATAGCTAGGATTTGAAAACAGGTAGCCTGGCTCTCGGGCGCATTGCTTTATCTCAACTATGCTTGTTGTATTAACTCCCCCCCCATTAGAATAATCTTAGAACAGTGCTTTAGTGTATTACTGTGATTAAAAAGTTGCAATGGCTCCTTAAATAGTTTAAAAACGAAATGGCCCTAAATTGGAAATCTTCCACATGTAGCTCCAACATATCTTTCCTACCTTCTTGTCCACTGCTCCTCTTCATGAACCATTCTCTATTCCAGAAAAACTGTTTTGTTTATCTACCCTGACCATCTCTCAGTCAGTCGTCTCTGTTCTTCTCACTACCATTGTAGGAATGTAAGCTTACATCGTTTTTTAGCCTGGACCGTTATTGATAGCCTCTAAACTTGTGTTCCTGCCTCTATTCTAGATCACCCTCCAGGCAGTTTATACACTCTACATCCAAAAAGATTCTTCTGAAACCAATATGAATCATTTCAAAACTCTGCTTATTATCCTTCAGTGACTCCACATCACCTTCACCAGTGACTCTCAATCTGAATGTGCATAGGAATCCCTTAGTACTTGCTAAAAATGTAGAATCCAGGCCACATTTTCCCTAATTTGATAGGTCTAATGTGGGGCCTTGGGCTCTGCATTTTAAGAAGCCTCTAGATCCATGTTTCTTAACTGCAGCTCACAGTAGGGAATAGATTTTATTTCTCTACTCAATACATACACATGCACACGTACACACATAGATAAAAAACAATATTCTTACTACATGCAATATACTCTCTAATCCATTCCTTTCCATTTGATTTTTTTTTTTAAAGAAAATGCATGTCCAACACAGTAAGTTAATTTTATGACCAATGGGTCCTAAACTCTTAGTACATGCAGTATGCTTTCTATTCTATTCAATTCCATTTCTTTTTCTTTTTTTTTAAGACGATGCTTAATGAACCCACTAAATTAATTTTATGATCATTGGGTCTCAAACTACAATTTGAAAATCTCTGCCCTAGATGATTCTAATGCAAGTGATCCATGGACCACACTTTGAGAAACTCTGATATACTTGCTAGATTCAGTTTCTCAAGCATGACATTTAAAGCCCTTCATAATCTGATCCGTTTTCCATTCCAGCGTCATTTCTAGCTGTCATCCTCTGCCTCAACTTCCTGTCCGTCCTTCCCCTAGCACTGAGTGCACACATGCCATCTGAACTTTTGGCCATTCTGAATTACTTGTCATGTTAGAAGAGCCATATTTTTTCTTGCTACGTGTTCTTATACGTGCAAGTTCCTAGCATGAAATGCCTTAATCTACAATGGTGAATTCTTTCTGCTCATCCCTCAAGTTTAAGGGACACTTCTTTCAAGCTTTCTGTGACCTTCTCAGAGCAAAGTATTCTGTTTTCCCAAAGTGCTGTACATATTCTAATATGGTTTGCTATAAATTTATTTACATGTTTCTCCCTCACTAAATCGTGAGACTCTGAAAGGTAGGGACTCTCTTCTGTGCATCTCTGGCACCTAGACCAGTGTCAGATACGTGGAAGAGGCTTAATTAAAATTTGTTGACAGAATAAATGAACAAATGAATGAACATGCCTTGTTTGTACTTGTCTACCAAAAATATTCAACTTGCTTTCCTTACCTGAAATGCCCTGAAAGCCTTTTCAGTTCTCTCTGAAGAACTGAAGTCATATCCTCTTAATTATGCCATTCACTCAGCAATTGATCATGGAAAGCTTTGTGACAACTATTAGGTCATTTAATTGAAGCAGATTAATTTCATGCTTATTGTGGACAGAGTCTCTGATGGAACTTATTTGTATTTCACTTTGGCACCTAAACAATGTATTTGTATTACTGTTATATTAGATATCTATCTTCACAGCTAAGTACCTTCAGGTAATGTGTTTCCTACCTGTATACAGTAGGTTACCCAACTTAACTACTTATGCATTCATTCCTTTGACAGATTTTTACCTTATGTAATCCTTATGGTCCTAGGTTGTTTTAGGTGCTCAGATTAAGTCAGTGAACAGAACAGACAGAAATTCCTCCCTTTGAATAAGGTATATTCTAGTGGAGAGAGACCAACAGTTAACAATCAACTTTACTAAACAGGTATATAATTTATTAGACAACTAAAAGTGCTAAGGGAAAAAACCAGCAGTGTAAGGAGCCAGGAACCTGTAGTTAGGGGGATGGGTTATAAATTTAAGCAGAATGGTTAGAGTAGGCCTTGTTCTCTATTCTTTTTTTTTTTTTTTTTTTAATTTATTTTTTTATTTATTTACTTAGGCCGTGTTGGGTCTTCGTTGCTGCGCGCAGGCTTTCTCTAGTTGCGGCGGGCGGGGGCTACTCTTCGTTGCGGTGCGTGGGCTTCTCATTGTGGTGGCTTCTCTCGCTGTGGAGCACAGGCTCTAGGCGCGTGGGCTTCAGTAGTTGCGGCATGCAGGCTCAGTAGTTGTGGCTCACGGGCTCTAGAGCACAGGCTCAGTAGTTGTGGCTCACGGGCTTAGTTGCTCCGCGGCATGTGGGATCTTCCCGGACCGGGGCTTGAACCCATGTCCCCTGCATTGGCAGGCGGATTCTTAACCACTGTGCCACCAGGGAAGTCCCTCGTTCTCTATTCTGAAATGATTTTCATAATAGAAATAATTATTCTGTGTTTTATTGTTTTCCTAGAATATTGAAATAAAAACCTAAAATATGCATTTCTAATATTAAGCAAAACATATAATATCTAATCCCCCTGAAAAAACTCAAAACCCTAAAAACTAATTAAAATAGTCTGAACTCAGCTATAGACCTTTCTTGGTTGTTTATTCTATGCTATCTTCAGGATATACTGGTAAATTCTACGACTTACGTAGGAATTTGTCAGAGCTGAACTGACACTTTTTTATAGATGTATCACTTAACACAGGAAAATTCTACTGGTAAAGATAACAAGATACTAGTCGACTTTGTGTTATATCTTTATGATATATAGAAACAATGGAATTGGAAACGTTTAGCAGAATAGGGTCTACAAATTCTGGTCTATGGACTATCTCATTATGACAGTCTGTTCCCTAAAGATCAAATGTGTGAAAATACAAAGACTATTAAAAATTATTTTTACTTTGCATGTATCTAGGATGTTTTAAGGCGAGTCCTTATCTTTCTTGCCATTAGTTCTTTAAAACAGGAACTGTCTCTTGCAGATAGGGACATGTAACAGTCAAGTAGTATTAAACTTGAGGCTTCATGTAAAATACCTGTTCAAATTATCTAATATGCGCTGAAGTCGAAATTGTGTGAGGAATTTGTTTAAGGGCTCCAGTATCAAATTTTAACAGTGTCCATTTAGCTGGCACCAAAAAAATGTCAGTTAGACTTCATAGGGGACTCTTACTGCAAAAGCAGGGAAAAAATTTTTAATTGTCATTTTCTAGTTATGTATTTAATGACATATAAGGAATTCTAATATTCAATGATTAAAATCCGTAAGATTTTTACAATAAAGTATTTGCAATTCTGTTTTATTAGTCACTTTACTTTTTTTCCATGTACAGAGGACATTGAGTTGTTGTGAGAGCACAAAGGCTGTTTTGCAGTTGAGTTTGGGGGGATTATTTTATTTTGGTAGTCTGAAAGGGAATACAGTTTAAAAAGGCAGGTAGTCTCTAACAGATTCTTGTCTCTAAAGTCTGGTTTAATACAAGAAAATAAGAGCCTTTCCTCACCACTTAAAACTTAAAGCCTAAACAGCAAGAAGAATAAAAAGCTCTTGTGTACTTCATTATCCTTCATTGCAGTCATTTTAGAAAGCCTTCTTTATTACCCTGTGCAGAACTTGGGGCACTTCTTTTATGCCTTCAGTACTCCTTGAACATACTCCCATTATAACACTTTTCATGTTACATTATGTAATTTTAGTTTATGCATCTCATCCAGACACTAATCTCACTAAGGGCAGGCACTGTCTTTTCATATCTCTATCTAACATTTGTTTTAGCACATAATAGAAGCCCAATAAATATGTTGAAAGAATGAGTAATTAATGATAGACTGCTATGACCATTTACCTTTTGCCTGGCACACAAGCGCTTAAATGTTAACTTTCATTATAACTATATATTTTAAGCAACAGAAATTAAATGAATTATAACTAAACTTTGTTTTTTTTTCCCTTAAATAAGACATAGCTCTTAAAATTGTTAATCTATACACTGTACATTTTTGCAGTTAATTTTTAAATTTTAGTAATATTTAGCAATAATTAAAATTTTAGAAAAGTCACATCTCTAGAGCTAGTAGGTGTTATAATTGATTTAAAAAATTTAACCCCTACTTTGAAAACAAATAAATCATGATCATATCTTTTTGATAAAAATGAAATTCTTATTGCATATACACTGCTCTTAGGACTAAGGAGTGACATTTATTGCTAAAGATAGATTAAGGAGAATAATTGTTACCTTGTATGTATCTTTTTGATCAAGTATAAAGGGAAATTTTAAACTAAGAGAAATTTAAGAGAATTTGATTGGTCTCATTCTTTCTTTTGCTAGATTTTGCAACTATCATTTTTCACATTCCAGAATTTTTAAAATAAGACATTCTGTATTGTGCTATATATTTAAAAGCCTACTGCAAGCATTATCTAAGTGGAGGAAACATCCGAAGCATTCACTTTAAAGTTAGGAATGAGAAAAGGATGTGCACTCTTGCCACTTCTATTCCACATTGTACTGGAGATTGTAGCCAGTGCACAGAGCTGATCAAAAATGAAGAAATAAAACTGTAATTATTGGAAGCTATTATTTACAGTGAAAACTCAAAAGGATATACAGATTATTAATATAATGTTTAAAAGGGTGAATGCATGTAAAATTAACATACAAAAGTCAGTTACATTTTATACATCAGCAGCAAATAATTAAAGAAAATATTGTCAGAAAATATAAAATACCTAGCAACAGCTCTAAGAAATGATGATCAAGATTTCTTTAGAGAAAATTATAAAATTTTATTATGAGATAATAGAGAACACCTAAATAGATGGAGAGGTATATCATGTTCTTTAATATCAATATTATAAACATTGCATTTTTTCCCAAATTGATATACGGGTTCAGTGAAATTCCAAACAACTCCCAACAAGATTTTTCACTAAATGTGATAAGATGATTCTGAACAGGAAAAGGAGGATAATTTATAGAGGAGGAATAGCGATGAAAAACTGACCTTATCAGATATTAGGGTTTATTATGAATAAATACTAATTAAGTAATATTGGGGTAACAATAGACAAATTGACCAGTGGAGTAAAATTGAGAGCCCAGAAACAGACTTAAGAAAATATGAAACTTTAGTAAATGACAGTGGTGGCATGTCAGATCAAGAGAAAGGGAGGAAATATTTGATAAGCAAAGCTGGAAAAAATGATTATTTAAGTTAGATTCCCTACCTCTTGCCATATATAAAAATCAGCTTTCAAATAGATTAAAGACTCTAATGTAAATCAACACTTCAAAAACTCTTAGTATAAAATATTGGTAAATAGATTTTAGTCCTTGGCTTATATAGAAAGACAAGACACAAAATATTTTCTATAAAACAGTTGATAAATTTGATGATGTTTAAAATTTCAGTTTACTGTATTTTTCAGTTCTAGAATTTTGTTTGGTTCCTTTTCCAATAGTTTCAAGTACTCTACTAAACTCTCAATATTGTCTTTAACTCCTTACATATATTAAGTGTAGTTATTTTAAATCATGTATCTGAAAACTTCATTATTTGGAACCTTTGTGGTCTGTTTCTATAGTCTGTTGTTTTTCTTTTCTTTAAAAAAAATTACTTTGTCTCTTCTTATGCCTGCTTATTTAAAATAGAATACCAATCATCCTGTATGCAAAGTTGTTTAGGTCTAGGGTGTTTTCTCCCTTCAGAAGACTTTCTTGTGGTGGGTGGCTAGTCACACTAGCAGTCCCAGATCATCTAAAATCAGTGAATGATTTAGGTGAGGTCTGGTATCTCTGCATCCAGTTCACCCTTACTCCTAGGGTATAGCTCCTCCAGAGCCCCAACCAACGCACTGGGCATTTATCAGATTCCCCATCCTTAGCAGACCCTGAACTCCTTTATTTTTTGCCTATAGTCTATTGAGAGTTCAACTCGATTTCTCATCCTCTTAGCTACCTCTTACAAAATTGGCAAGCTATATCTGGAAAAAAGAGGCCTCTTATTCAGAACTTACCTCTCTGGGTTTCTGTGATATTGTGATTTATAATAAATATATCTTCATTCCCATTCCTGGTTTATTAACGAGTTTATTTTTCTTTCATGTGCTATTTTAAAAGATTTTAAATAAACTTTTCTTGAGGTCTCATTTATATACAGTAGGATCCACCCAGATATATGTAACACCACCACAATCAAGATAAGGAATATTTCTACTACCACCGCTATTACTAAAAAATTTCCTTGTCCACTTCCCGGTCAATTCCCTCTCCCATCTCTGGCTCCAGTCAGCTATTAATTTGCTTTCTGTTGCCATCAATTAATCTTTTCTAGAATTTTCATATAATGGATCATGTGGTATATATTTTATATCTAGTTCCTTTTGCTCACATGTTTTCGAGATGCATACATATTTGTGTATATATCCATAGTTCTTTTTTATTGTATAGCTGTCACAGTTTATCCATTCACATAGGTTTGTTTTTAAACTTGTCAATTTATTTTTGTGTTTATTGATTACTCATCTTTGGAATTGGGAAACATTAATGTCTTCAACTCTAAATTTATAATGCTATAAAAAAATTATTTTTAAGGGGTAGATCTCTCATTGCCTACCCAATTGTGCCAGTAGAGTATGCTGCTGTGGTACAGGTGTTTGTATCATAACATTTGACCTTTTAGTTGTACAAATATGTTTTTGTAGGCTCTTTGAAATGCTAGGCTTAAGATTGCTGATAATGGAATAATTTTTAATGTTGTGATAGCTACTGAGTGTAGTTTAAAATAAAAACAGTCAAAAGTACATTGTCATTTTTATTAGTTATTGCTAATTGTAAGACTAAAGAATTGGGGTTTTAACTGTTTTCAAATTTAGTATTTCAAATTTCAATACTTTCTGAAAACTAAAAATGTTCGTATAATTTAATATGTGTATTTCATGCTTTTTAAAAATACGGCTATGTTAGTTATGGTTGATTGCTACACCTTATAGTATCTTTGAAAAGGCAGTAATTTCTCCTTTGGAACTGGATTTCTTTTAAATAGCAATTTAACAAACTGTCATTATATTATATTCTGTAATAAAGAATGTTTAAAAACTTTTTTTTCAGAACTGTAAAATTTTCCTGCTGTAGCTTTTTTTTTTTTTTTTTAAGCAAACCTAGTTTGCACATAAAATTTCTTATGGAAACTAGCTGACTTTCCTCCTCTAGTATCTCCTTGGTATTTAATCCCTAAAATATTGATCTAAGTTTTTGTAGGTATTCCTGTGTATGTCATTTTTATGTAAAACATATCTAAAATTTTCTAATAGAGTTCAGTTTTTAAGAGCATAGGCTCTGGATTCAATGGCCTGAGTTTGAATTCTTCTGTGCCACTTCTTAGCTGTGAAATGTTGGACAAGTAATTTCATTTTTTATTATTATTTTTTTAATAAATTTATTTATTTTGGCTGCGTTGCTGCATGAGGGCTTTCTCTAGTTGCGGTGAGCGGGGGCTACTCTTCGTTGTGGTGCACGGGCTTCTCATTGCGGTGGCTTCTCTTGTTGTGGAGCACAGGCTCTAGGATCACGGGCTTCAGTAGTTGTGGCTCGCGGGCTCTAGAGCGCAGGCTCAGTAGTTGTGGCGCATGGGCTTAGTTGCTCCGCAGCATGTGGGATCTCCCCGGACCAGGGATCGAACCTGTGTTTCCTGCATTGGCAGGCGGATTCTTAACCACTGCACCACCTGGGAAGTCCCAATTTCATTTCTTTAAAATCAGTTCCTCATCTGTAAAATGGAGTAATTCTTATATAGATTTTGGAGATAATTTACAGAGTCCTTAATACATGACTAGACTAAATACGTATTTGTTGAATTAATGAATGACTGCCTATTCTCTATTGTGTATAACCTGCAACCATTTTTGTAAAAATTTGATTTATGTCAATTTTGGATTCTGCTCTAAATTTCACATGACTGGGGTAGTTACTTCCTGACCATGGTCATAACTTAACAAATTATGTTGGATAGTGACTATATGATGAAAAGGATAAAAGGCAGTCTTGAGATTATGTACCATTCTATTTTTGTTAGGACAGATTTGGATGCTACTAAAGGTTATAGGCTATATTGGGCAGGGAGGAGGACTTAGCAGGATTTTAGTTCTGTGTGACTATTCTGTATTCTTAAAAAAAAATGTACTTTTCAGTCCCTGAGCAACAGCTGCTTGATATTGAAGACTGCGACCTCAATGTGGTGAGATTATGTTTTCAAGTTTTCCTCCCTGATGAACATGGTAATTTGACAACTGCTCTACCTCCTATTGTCTCTAACCCAATTTATGACAACCGTAAGTAATTTATTTTCTTGTATTTGTACCCTTAGCTCTTTAAAATGATTTTTTAAAGTATTTTGGTAATTAGAAAAAGAGTATGTTCATTATAGGAAAAATTCAAACATTACGGGGTAGATGTTATCTATCTGAAGTAGATAATGAGGAGAGTAAACCTCCTATACATCTCATCCTCCAAAGATATTTCACCGGTTTCTTCTTCATATATATACAAATACCTCGTTTCATCATCATCACCATCATTCACACAATATATTTTTGGCAACTTTTTGAAAAATCATCATTGATTTTTTTTTTTTTTAACCTTTTTTTTTTTTCCTCTTAGCAGCATATCTTGAACCTCTTTACCTTTCAGGTACCTTATTCTTTTCGGTAGCTGCATATTTCCTTATATCATAATTTTTAGGTAAATTTTAGGTAAATCATTACCCTATTACAAGACATTTGGTTTGTTTCCTTCTCAATTTTTTTCTTTTTGCTTTAGCAAATTGTTCTGCAATAAATATCCCACGTGTGCATATCTTGTGCAAATGTCTCTAGCATAAATTTGTAGAAGTAGAAATGTTGGCAAATGCTAGATCAAAGGATATGGATATTTATAGTGTTAAAAGATTATGAAATTGCCCTCAAATATTTGTGTGTTTGTATACTCTTATGTATGCACCCACCAGTGGTGTATGACTATACCAGTTTTGCATGTAGAAGGATAGTGGGACATAGAACTATAAAGGTAAATCAGAATATCCTCATCATGGAGAGCTTTGAATGCCAGGGAATTATTGTAATAATGTTGACCAGATAATAGGAAGCATGAAAACTGCATTGCCACAGGGTTATGGTCATGAGTTAAAAAGATTAATCTGATGATGGACAGGACGAATCAGAATTTAGAAGCAAGGAGATTTAATTAGAGGACATGTCATTGCCTAGAAATGAAGTCATTAACACTCTAAACCAGGGTAATGCCCTTAAGAAAAGAAAGGGACAGATGTGGATGATTAAGGTATTGAGTGCCCTTAATTTATTTATACACTAAAGCTTTTATCTATCCTATAAGTTGTTTTCCTAAGATTCTCCATCAGAAAGGAATAAGACATATTACTAAGGTAGCAGCCCATTAAAAATATCCTTTATATTTAGGTGCTCCTAATACTGCAGAATTAAGGATTTGTCGTGTAAACAAGAACTGTGGAAGTGTCAGAGGAGGAGATGAAATATTTCTACTCTGTGACAAAGTTCAGAAAGGTATTTTTTTTGTTGTTTTTTTGTTTGTTTGTTTCATTGAATTCAGAATATATTTTAGATTGATAGATAGATTTTACTTTGTTTTCCCATTGTTACTTGCTTTCCTATTCACTAGATGACATAGAAGTTCGGTTTGTGTTGAACGATTGGGAAGCAAAAGGTATCTTTTCACAAGCTGATGTACACCGTCAAGTAGCCATTGTTTTCAAGACTCCACCATATTGCAAAGCTATAACGGAACCGGTAACAGTAAAAATGCAGTTGCGAAGACCTTCTGACCAGGAAGTTAGTGAATCTATGGATTTTAGATATCTGCCAGACGAAAAAGGTATGACTTTTTCATGGTAATGTTTTATATATTTCTTGAAGTTAGTCCTGCTAAGAACATTTTCTTGTAAGATACATTTGAATACAGTTGTGTTTATTCATAATTTATGTTTCTTTTCCTGAAAGTTTTTGGTTGATTTTTGACTGTTCTTTGTGCTCTTTGAATCTCTTCCTTAGGAAAGGTATCGGGAATAATTTCAAAGTATCTAAACTGTTTATCAAAATTTGTTTTACATTTGAGATTCTATTTTGGTCCTTATTGTGCCCTCTTGATAGATGGCATACTTGCCACTCAGAAAGTGGTCTCCATTTGGTCCTTATCTGCCATTATTGCATTACTTGACATTGGTGACTTGTAGGTGTTATAAGAAAACAAGATGAATATTATAAACTATTTTTTACTAAGAAAAAGATCCTTTATTACTGACTTGGGATGTAGTTTGTGACACTTATAAATCCATCTTATGTACATTTATTTAAAGCATTTTCTATGTAGGAGTAAAGCATCTGCATATTTATTAAAGGAGAGGAAGCATAATCCCATGATGAATCACATTTTCTCGGTTTTTTTCTAACCAGACACATATGGCAATAAAGCAAAGAAACAAAAAACAACTCTGCTTTTCCAGAAACTGTGGCAGGATTGTGGTAAGAATATTTTGTTGTTGTTGTTTTTAATAAATTTATCTATTTATTTTTGGCTGCATTCGGTCTTCGTTGCTGCGCGCGGGCTTTATCTAGTTGTGGCGAGTGGGGGCTACTCTTCATTGCAGTGCGCGGGCTTCTCATTTCAGTGGCTTCTCTTGTTGCAGAGCACGGCCTCTAGGTGCACGGGCTTCAGTAGTTGTGGCACGCAGGCTCAGTAGTTGTGGCTCGCGGGCTCTAGAACACAGGCTCCGTAGTCGTGGCTCATGGGCTTATTTGCTCCACGGCATGTGGGATCTTCCCGGACCGGGGCTCGAACCTGTGTCCCCTGCCTTGGCAGGTGGATTCTTCACCACTGCTCCACCAGGGAAGTCCCTGAACATTTTGGATTGATTTGTATTTAAGTAAATTTGTTTTGTTTTGTTTTGCTTTATTCAGTTTTTCAAATTTTAACTGATGTACTGTTGTTTTTCAAATTATATTTAATAATGGAAAAAATTTATCATAGGAGTTAATTTTCCTGAAAGACCTAGACCTAGTCCCCTAGGATCAACTGGAGAAGGAAGATTCATCAAAAAAGGTATTTTATTCCCTATAGAGTATTCCTTGTGATTAGAGAGACCAGTGCTTTGCACAGTATATTGGAATTCCATTCTTAAGAATGAAAACTGCCTCTGATTTATTCCACTCCTACATATTTTTTATGCTATGAATATTGAATGAATTGATCTCAGCTTCCGAAAGACCTGTTGGCAACTATGATTATGTTTTGGGGATTTATTGTTTGAGAAATTACATTTCATTCATATGGTGGTAATTTTACTAATTACAGTGTGTCATGGAAGAAATGATTTAGATCTGGCCAGTTGCCTATCTTTATTTATTTATTTATTTGTAAAGTTTTACTGGAATACAGCTCATTTGATTGCATATTGTCTATGGCTGCTTTTCTTGTACTATAGCAGCAGAGTTGAGTAGTCCAACAGAGGCTGTATGGCCCACAAAGTCTAAAATATTTAGTGTCTGGCCCTTTATGGAAAAAAAAGTTGCCAAATTCTGGTTTAGATCATTCAACCAGGGTTAATTAGAAGTCTTTTTTTCTTTTTACATTCTTAAATCAGAGCTTTTTCTTGGTTTAATATGTACAGCAGTCATATAACATGTAAATAAATACAGACTCCTTCATTTTTTTCTGACTGGGAATTTTGTAGTACCTTAGAGTGAGTAGTATCTTAATATAGCTTGGAAATTTATGTAGATTTTTAAGTCATCCCTAATGAATGTTTCCTCCATCCCTCCATTTTCTCCTAAAGAGGAGAATGTGAAATGATTTTGAATATTTAGAGGCCCATTAACTGAAATTCTGATATTTATCTTTCACATTTCAAAAATATCTTTATAGGGCCTCAGAAGCTAGATTTCCACATTTAACTGGAGTGAAATTTTCGATACCAAAGTAACTTACCAAAATTATTTTATAGGTATTTGTAAAACAATTAGTATTAAAGAATTCAATTTTGGACTCATGTGATAATTTTTAGTGCTATTTAACATTTCTATTTGAAGTGTTACATCGGTTTCCTTTAAAATTTTTTATGTGTTTATGTAATTTTAATTTAGAAGTAATGCTTTTTATAATTTTGTTCATTTCTGTTTTGTACAAATACATTTCCTCCCCCACAGAACCAGTCTTGTTTTCTCATGGTGCAGTTTTGACAGAAACGTCCGGGCCAGTTTCAAGTCAAGCAGAATCCTACTATTCCTCATCTGTGTCCATCTCAAGTGCATTGCCACATCATGCTTCAGCCATACCCCCAATGGTACCTCAGCCTTCTTCAAGCTGGTCATCAGTGGCCCACGCCACCTCACGTTCAGTCAATACAAATTCACTGAGTAGTTTTTCAACAGGGACACTTTCCTCTAATTCACAAGTTATCCCACCATTCCTGGAAATGTCTGTTGTGAGTGATTTGAATGTGTCTAATGCTTGCATTTATAACAATACTAATGACATAGGCAGAATGGAAGCATCATCCGTGTCACCAACTGACTTATATGGTATTTCTGATGCCAGCATGCTGCCTAATTGCCCTGTGAACATGATAACGCCCAGTAATGACAGCATGAGGGAGACTGATAATCCGAGACTTGTGAGCATGAATCTTGAAAATCCTGCCTGTACTTCAGTGTTAGACCCAAGAGACTTAAGACAGCTCCATCAGATGTCCTCTTCCAGTATGTCAGCAGTCGCCAGTTCTAGTACTACTGCTTTTGTTTCACAATCAGAGGCATTTGAGGGATCTGACTTTAATTGTGCAGATAACAGTATGATAAATGAGTCAGGACCATCAAACGGTACTAATCCAAACAGTCATAGTTTTGTTCAAAATAGTCAGTATTCAGGTATTGGCACTATGCAGAATGAACAATTGAGTGACTCATTTGCATTTGAATTTTTTCAAGTTAACTTGTAAGGTATAAATGGTAATTCAAGAATTAAATCCCTTTAAAGGTAACCCTTTTGATATTACCTTTATAAATGCAACATTATGTATTTCTCTAAGACTATACTACAGTATATCGTGGACCCTTGAACAACACGGGTTTGAACTGTGCGGGCGGGTCCAGTTAATACTCAGATTTTCTTCACTAATTATGTAGTTCAGTACTACACGATTTGAGGTTGGTTGAATTCATGGATGCAGAAGACATCCATGGAGACAGAGGGCCGACTGTACAGTTTTAAACACAGATTTTTCACTGCACGGAGTGTCTGCACCCCAACCCCCGTGTTGTTCAAGGGTCAACTGTAATTATAACTTTAGGTATGTAGGGGATTCCTCTAACGGGCAGTCTTGTCTTGGGAGCTTCTTGTTTTGCTGGCAGAGAATTTGTTGGGATATAAGAGATGAGTGCTCAGTGCTTGAAGCTGCAGCTGAAAGAGAGGGATGAACTCATTTCCCAACTTCAGGAAGAGTTAGAAAAAGTCCAGCATTTACAGAAGACTTTTGCTTCAAAAGTAGATAAATCCACACAGACTGAACTCCTAGGCTATGATGCATTGTGGAATCCTACATACAAAGAAAATTTATGTAAACCAGTGTATGATGAATCTGTGACATGTTAAATATTGAATAAAATCAATTTTTCCACTAAAAAAACCCAACTTTGGGTATGTAGAATACAAAGTTGGAAAGTCATAAAAGGAAAATTCCAAAATAGAAATTTAAAAGAGCTTTACTGTTTCTTCTTTTGAAACATGTGATCTGATACTGTGTGTGGTGGGAATTCTGGCATGAGAATCCTGCCACATTTTCCCAGGACAGACAGAGAAGAACATTAGAGCAAGTCTTCAGTTTTTCCAGGTACACCTTTTTATACTTCTTTTATAATGTATTAAGGTATTCTTGGTTAAATGAATTAACTGATATTTGCTTTTAAGCAAATTTAAGGTAAAACCTGTAATGGCTATGTCATTGGAAAAATTAATTCCTTATTATTTTTGAGGCCAATGGGCCAAGGTGACCCCTAAGGGGTTTTCTGAGGCTTTCTGGAGTTTCTTAGATTTACATGTAAATCAAAATTTCTTCAAAATGTTAAGTTGGGCATCAGGCAGTTGAAGTAAGCTTTCAAGGTATGGGAGTTCTCTACATTTTGAACTATTTAGATCCATACCTTTAAAATTGCTTATGATTTTAACTTTGCATCCATGTTTTTAAGAGGAAGAAGTTTCCTTGGACCTTTCCTCTTTGTTATGTGTCCGAACTCACTGTGATCTCATCCAATTTCATGCTGTCAACTCCCAAATTTTACCCCTGGCTTAGACCCACCCCTTGAACTCCAGACTTGGAGCTTATGTGTGTCTGTAAAACTGCTTATTTGACATCTCTACATAGAGATGTAATTAAAGCTCAAACTCAACACATCCAGAGCTGAGTTCTTGATCTTCCCTCCCAAACTTGCTTATCCTTCAGTCTTCCTCAACTCAATAAATGGCAATGCCATGTTTCTAGTTGCTCAGGTCCAAAACAATGGAGTCATCTTTGCTTCTTTTCTTTCTTTTATCTCTCATATCCAATCCATCAGCAAATCTGGTAGGCCCTACCTTCAAGATATATCTTAAGCTGCCCACCTCTTTTGACCTCTGATATTAACATCCTATTCCAGACCACCATCATCTCTTGCATAGATTGAATTATAGCCTCCAAAGTCTCTCTTTACATCCTTGTGCTCCTGCCGTCTGTTCTCCCTGAAGTAGCCACAGTGATTATTTTTAAAAGAAATCAAATCATATTCACTTGCTCAAAACCATCCAGTGGCTCCCCATCTCACTTAAAGACCAAAATCCTTAAAATTAGCAGGCCCACACTCCCTCTCTTACCCTCATTCACTACCATTTTCCCCTTCTCATTCAGCTCCAGGCACTCTAGCCTCAGTGCTCCTCTTCAGAAATACTGAGTACACTCCTGCCTTAGACCCTTTGTACTTTCCTGGTGGTGCAGTGGTTAGGAATCCGCCTGCCAACACAGGGGACATGGGTTCGAGCCCTGGTCCGGGAAGATCCCACATGCCACAGAGCAGATAAGCCCGTGAGCCACAACTACTGAGCCCGCGTGCCTAGAGCCCGTGCTCCAGAACAAGGGAACTAGTTGTGAAATAAACTCAGCTGTATGTGTAGCTCATGCCTTACATCCTTCAGTCTCACTCAACTGTTATTTGATCAAGGCCTTCCATGACTATATATACATTGGCACTCTATGTCTCCCCTCCTTTACATTTGTCCATAGCACTTATCATGATCTGACTTTACTGTTTGTTTATATTTGTTTTCCTATACTGGAATATAAGCTCCGTGAGGGCAAAGTTTTGTGTTTTTGTTGAATCCCACATTTGTAGAACAGTGTCTGCTTCCTGTTAAGCACTCAGTAAATATTTATTGAACATTCAAAGTACTACTAATAGAACTTCGGTTTTTGAAAGAAAGAATAGCTTTAATTATTAGATGTTTATGATTTTTATAGTTCTGCTTCATGTGACATTGAGTTTAGTATATCAGAATCATGTACATTCAGGTTGATGACTAATAATGGTGACCCAAATTGTTTGAAAGCAGAGTAATCCCAGTGGCAAAATGACTGTAGAATTTGGACAGTAATCTTAATTGTGATGGAATTGTCATGATGCTAAGTAACTTGCTAAAGATAAAGACCTAGTTTATTTTACAGCTAGAATCTATGTAAATGTTGAGCATATTTCTAGCTAGAAACAGTGTGTCTTTTCACTTATGTGTAGTATCCAACCAAACCATAAATTTACTGGAACGATTAAAGCTAGTCAATTTCATCAAAATGGGGAATGTGTGAATGTCATAAAAATTAAAATTCTGAGTTGAATGATACTGGGAAATGAGAAGGAAAGCAAGGTAAGACTTGGGGTCAGGATAGTTTGGAAAGCAAAAGAAAAAGATTAAAGATACCTAACTATCATTAATATTTCTTAGAAATTATGATTTCAAAAAGAAATACTTCTGTTGTATAACTTTAAAAATCATAAGCATATAACATACTTTAGCAGAACTTACCAGGGAGAAAAAACATGAAGGCATTTCTTTCCTGTTCAAAATATGAACCCAAGATATCTCCAGATAGTAGCTTATAGATGGTGAACTTTTTTTTTTTTTAATACAGAATCCTGTAATTTTGTAGTAACTAGCACTTATCAGCTTAAACACTGACAGGCTACCTAAATGGATACTTTAAATTAAACAACGGACTTGTTTTGCAGGTGTTTTTTTCTGTGTAAGTTGAATCAAGGTCCTGCTACATTTGTGTTCAGAGTATTTCCAAAGGATTTTTCATTTTTCAGGTGCTATTTACTGATCATAGATTTTATTTTATAATTTAAAAAAATTGGCAACCTGCTTCTTTTTCTCTAAATGTATTTATACTTTCATCTGTTCTTTTATCACCCTACTTTTAGTTTTGAGGAAAAGATGACCTCTTGCTTCCTAAAATCTACTTGTATACTGGATCCCTCCTCCTTCTCTCCCATCTTGTTTCTGTATCCTCATATCACCATTTAGTGCTTTTCTTGTATAAACATGGTAAATGTTTTCTCTAGCCTAAAAGAGAAAGGCTAAACACCTTTCCTACCACTATCATGCTCCTTCCCTTCACATCCAGACTTACGAAATGCTTTCAGCCTCCATTTCCTCACTTCCCAGTCATTCTTTAGCCTATCAGTCTTTCTCTTTTATCTCCTACTATTTTCTTATGCTATTCTGGGAAAAGTGACCAGAGACACCCTCCCTTGTCAAATCTAGTGTCTTTGTATCAGTCCTCACTCTGCTTGACCTATCCATAACCTATCCTCTTGACCACTCCCTCCTCAGATACTCCTGAGGTTGACTTTCTTTCCAGTCTCATCCCCAGCGCTCAGTTGGTGCTACTTTTCTCCCCTGGGTGACCTCATCAGTGCTCAGGAGAAAGCTTCAGCTTTCTCTTACGATACCTGAATGTCTTTATAAACTGGCTGCTCCTGTTGCATTCTGTACTTTCGTTAATGGCATTACCATTTACCCTACCATCCAAGATATTTAATAGGAGCCTCAAAATCGTATTTTATTCTTTCTCGTCCTCACACTCAAAGAGTTATCAAGTCCTTTTGGGTCTGCCTCCTAAAAATCTCTTGCATTTGTCCTTTCTTCATTCCTGCTGCTTTCTTAGTTTAGGCCTTCATTCTTTTTCCCTAACAAGAATCTTTTCCAGATTGCCCCAGTTAAAAATAATACCCCTTCTTCCATACACTGTATTGCATAGTTAGCATTCCTTGAAGACTCTCTCAGGCCACTAGGCCTCCATGCCTTTCGCATGTTGTCCACTCTGCCTCTGCTCTTTACCTCCACAGCGAGCAGCCTTCAAGATGGGGCTTCTCTGTGAAGTTTGATCCTAGCTGAGGCACAGCTTTACACATACCCACCCTACTGCAGAACTCCTCTCACTGAATTATACAGTTATATGAAGTTTCTCTAGTTCACCTTTGGAACTCCATCACTTAGCGCAATGCCTGGCACAGTTGGTGCTGAATAAATGGTAGTATTGATAGAGAGGGAAGGGTGAAATTGACATAGGTGTGATTATAAAAAATGTGGACAAGGATCTGGTTTTTAAAGGGAAAGGTATTTAATCTGGCAGGAAAAGCCGCGATGCCGAGATTACCAGGCTTGTGACGTACTTTACCCTGTGCCTCCTGTAGTGTCAACTGTATTGCGTAGAAATTTTACAGTTACTAGGACTGTTTCATATCTCTGACCTTACTCCTCCTCTCTCTATGTGGCAGGTTTAATCTCAGTTCTCCTCTGGTGCATTTCCTCAGCACCTTACCCTTGCACAGAAACTCCAGTATTCATGTGATCAGTCACATTTTTGAATGTCTAATGTGCAAAGCACCATGTTAGGGGCTAGAAATGACATAGAGGTGAATGAGGCAAAATCTTGCTCTCAAAGATGTCAGTCTTTTTCTTTGGAGGGATAACATATAGTAAAGTGCATAAAGTGGACTAATTTTAAATTTGCAGCTTGATGAATTTTTACATATGTAAATAATCATTTCCAGCTCCCCAGAAGTTTCCTTCATGCCCCTTGCCAATCTACCTACTCCTCAAAACCACTATTCTGATTTCTGTCATCAGAACCTACTATCTTAATGGCCTTTTACATTGGTAACTGGGCTTCCCTACTCAAAACCTTAGTGAACAAAAACAGCTGGGTTGTCAATTTCTAACCTAATGCTTCAGAAAAACCAATTATACTGTCCATGTTAAGAGAGACTTAGAATTGGTGGTCCAGGCTGCCTATTAGCTCCAAATAATTTCTTCTATCATTAATTGATTTATTGAGGGATTTAAAAACTTACTGTGTGATGTTAAATAGCATGGAGAAATGGAAAGAGTAAGTAATTTTTAGTCAGAACATCTGGGTTTGAATCTTCAGCTCTGCCACTTAGAAGTCATTTAATATTTAGCAGATCACACTTTCTATGGGCCTGTCTCTTCAGATATAAAATGCAGATAATTCCCAGCATACTTAATTCATAAGGTGTGTTGTATTAAATAAAATAATGAATAAGAAGAAACGCTGTAAATTGTATAGTGCAAATCAAATATTGTTAGTAAACCAACATATGCATATATCCTGTGGCCCTGATAATCCCTAATCCAAACACACCTTCCCGTTCACAGAGTGACAGATCACTATGGATTAGATTCTTTAGTAAGAACCCTGGAATGACTTCCTCTTTAGAGTGGCTAGCTATTGCCCAAATATGGAGGACTTTCATTTGGCCATATTCTTTCCAGAACATTTCCTATTGTATAGTGAAGATAAGGTCAATTAGTGACTTCTGGTTCTGAAATTCTATGACTCTTAATTTCTTTGCCAAAATTCTATGAATTGGGAGTATTATGACTATCTTCCTAAGAAGGAGTCTCATCATAGCTAATGAAGTGGCCATGTAAAGATTTCTGATCTGTTTTGTTTCTGGAGATTGAGTATGAGAGGGGGAAAATTAGGGTGCTTTTTGCATCACAAGTAATAGAAAATTTCATGCTATTTAACATTATAAGCCCAGGAGTGGGTAGCGAATCAGAGATAAATGTATGAGTTGTCTGTACCCAGTTTTATGCCTTTGTTTGTCTAAGACTTGGTCAAATTAATATCTTAACTAATACATCTTAGCAGAGTTTAAAGTACAAACTTAACATCAGTAAAGTCTCAAAAGTAATCATGTCACCACTACTTTCACTAATAAAACACAGATACAATTTTTAAAGAATTATTTCTTCTAAATATTTTTTCTATTCTAAATGTCTGTGGCTTTAGAAAAAAGTACCTGCTAGTAATTATCTACTTAAAGGGAGTAGCATTTATCATACTCTTTTTTCTTACATCTCTTATTTCTACAGTTTCAGTTTACTATTGGACTTCAAAAATTTAAAGAATCACCAAAAATTCATTAAATACCTATGTGTGAACAGTAATACACAGTAATTAGTATAAAATGTTGGTGCTTCAGTAAATCAAGTTTTCAGGAATATCAGCAGATAAGTAAAATATAAACTTTGTTAAAGGTATCATTCATCTTGCTTATTTTTCTTCTTAAACCTTAATCAGAACATTACAGCTCTGCATAAAATGTAGTGAAAAATAAGTTGGAGTGTTTGGGGACCCATTTGTGGAATTCAGTCTCAGGAGACTTCGTTGGTGACACACTTGATTTTATTGGGTAATCAGCTAAAAATATTGGTTGCTGGTGCACAGTTCAGATAGCTTTAAGATGAGATGGAAAGGAAAACACAAAGTTTTGGGGTAACGGGTATTCTTAAATGCATGGTTCAGACCAGATGAACCCTTTTGGAGATGACTTCCATTTTAAAAGAATGTACTTAAAAATACTGTTGACTATGAGGAATCCAGATCCCTGCAGAATGGCTCTGTTCTTTTTTTTTTTTTAACTGTTCTGAGTATTTGTATATGCTTCTTAATGACTGTAATGAATTTGGGAGCACTGAAAAAAAACGATTTTTAAAAGTTCTCAGGTAGTGTTCAATTATTTAATGTTAAGTGTGATACTTAAAAGTTGAAATCATTTTTAAAATGTCTTTTGTACAGAATATTTTATTACCTTTGTAATATCTTGTATACAGTGATTTTTTTCTTGATAATATAATAAATGGAAAAAATTCTAAAACCCTTACAAAAATTTGTTGCTGTTTGACTTTAAAATTATCAAGATTTTCTTGTATTTATAGCATCCTCCTTAAAGAGAAAGGCAGTTTTGGTTGCTTAGAAACATTAGACATTTTTATGGAATGCTGTATCTGAATATACTTACATATGTAACTGTCCTTTAAAATGATAATTTTTGTAGAGTACTGAAATGCCTTTTAAAGAGATTTTCATTTTCTGCCTTCCTGACTTATTTCCTGCCTGGCTCTCTCCCTTCCTGAACAATTCAGGACAAAAGTCATTTGCTTATTCTGAGCAAGGTACAGTTACCTATTGCCACAGGGGGCGAAGATGGTGGCCCATTGTGGGATTACAGTGTGGAGCCTGGGAACATTTGAGGGTAGTAGGGAGGGGAGTCTCAGTGATCTGAAATAAGGATGCAGCAACAGGAGACTGGTTACTTATGAGGGGGAATGATCTATTAAGGAAAATATTAAGGCTAATGGACCCAGATTTCTCACTGTCAGAAAGGACTTACAGATACGGAAAGGGGGAAAACTAGAAGAAGGTTGGAATCGGAAGTACTGGTATAAACTCATAATTTTCAATATATGTAGATAAGTATACAGGGGTGTGTGCATGCGTGCATGCCATGAGAGGGCTTGGTAGCAGCAATGCCACAAGAGCAGTGAGCACACCTAGTGCCCAGATCTTTTTTCTATCATTTTCCATGAAAAGGAACCAGTTTTTCTTAGAGAAATTGCCCATTCCTGGGCGGGTGCAGATGAAATACAAGATGAGCCTGGAATGTCTTTGTATTAGAAAGTAAGGACATGCTCTAAGAATGATGGGGACATGTCACAAGGACAAAGGAGCCATCTTGAAGGGGCACCCACTGGCCAAGTCAACACTTAGAAATCAAAATAAATGTTCGTAACAAATTATAAACCATCAAATAAAATAGGAAGCCATGAATCCACAAGAAGGGAAAGCTCTACCTTTCAGTGTAATGCCAAAAGGAATGGTGGAATTAGAAAATCATTTGATAATCATTGTGGTAATAGATTCAGGTGAAAATCTTCAATAAATGCTAAAACTAGTGAATGAAAGTTTGAAGGTCTCCCTACAAGATACTTATTAAAGGGAAAAAAGGGTAACTATAAAAGTGAAGGAGATTGGCACACACCACCTCCGTTAACTGATCAAAGCCCAGTCATCATTAACTGCAGTGATCAAAATTGTGACATCTGAGAAGATGCAAGAAGATAATCTCCCTTCTGTGGTATTCTTGCTAGAAAGGTACAAACTGAACCTAATTATAAGGAAACATCAGGCAAGCCCAAATGCGGAACAGTCTGCAAAATAACTGGCCTGAAATCCTCAAAAATGTTAAAGTAATGAAAGTCAAGGAAAGACAAACTGTTTCAGATTGGTGAAGATTAAAGAGACATAGTTAAATACAAAGTATCATCCCTTGACTATGAAGGGCATTTTTGGACAACTGGTGAAATTTGAGGGGGGGTGGTCCTGTGGATTACATAATAGTAATAGTGTTAATCTGATTTTGATAGTTACATTGTGAGGAAGTAGAAGAATGTCCTTGTTTGTCGGAATTTGTCCTTGTTTGTAGGAATTACACACTAATGCATTCAGGGTGATACATTTCTGGGAAAAACATTCTTTGTACTTTTCTTGCAAGTGAAATTATTTCAAAATGAAAAAACTGAATTGAAAAATATAAAATATATTTTCTCTATAATAATAAAGGGCAGCATTTTAAAATATCAACTCAGGAAAGCTTACATCAAAGTTCATTCTCATATGGACTTAAAAATCAAAGAATAAAGCCCCAAAAGATCTATCTAAGTAAGATGCTTTTTCTCTTTGGAAATAGAAATTTAACTTCTAAATTGATTTCATATAACTTGTAAATGAAACCAGTTATCTTACTTGGGAAATTTTTCATTTCACCAAATTTTTTTTTTTTTTTTTCCCCACTTTTCCAGGTACTCGGTGTTTTTCCTAAACTAAACCACGGACTATATTTGGGACAAAGAGATACTAAAAGTAAAAAGGGCCCTTTCTCTTAAGTGTTTTTTTTTTTTTTTTAAATAAGCTATAGAAGATCACAAAAGTAATTTAAAAATATTTTTATATAGGCAAAAGTTAAACTATGTAGTACTTTCATGGCTTAGTGTCTTTTGTTCTGCTTAAATAAAGACCTACATTAAATTTTAACAACCTATGTCTCATATGGATATTTGGAATAAGTATTTGCAGCTAATGCTTACTCTTGAAATTTTGTATAATCCCAGGAATAGAAATTTTAAAAACAAGTCTTCTAATTTAAGTTTGCTAAGGAGATTCTTAATTCTTCCATTTGCAGATCCACTGAATTCAAAGCTGAGCCAAAAAGAAACCTGCAAAAGACTATTTCCCAAATTATTTAAATCTCTTTTGTAGCAAAGTTTCCCCCAAAACTGAGAAACATTCACACAAACGTTCTTACCTTTTTATCAAGTTTATTTCTATTATCCCTTTCTCATTTACCGGCATTGAAAATAATGAAAAAGTTATTTGCTATTATTCACATATGATATTTCTTCATGTCAGTTAAACTGTTTTCCTGATTCTTAAGGTGAATGATACAACTTAGTATCTCTGAAGCATGTTTAATGTAGAGATGGGAAATTGAATAATCCAATACTATCCAAGTCACATGTGTTCCAAAATAAGCTCAGAAAGTTAAATCAGGGTGATGGAAATTGCACTTAAATCTGAAATTTTAATGAGACTCTTTTCTGAAACTTTTCTCTTAATGATCTGTCCATTTTCTTTGCTTCTTTAATGTTTTTCCTCTTCGTAGTACCAACTAATGATTAACTAATTAACAAATGGTAATCATATGAGCTCACGTGAAATTTACTTGGGCAATTTTTTGGTAAGCTTGATTTGGTATCTAAATTCCAAAAGTCAATTCTCATGGTTATGATGTCCATTAAAATGACATTCTTGGGTGCCTCCTTCATGTAGCAGATGCTCAATAATAAGATTTATTAGAAAAGACCCTGGAGACTGGGAAACTTAAGTCCTAGTCCTAGATATGGAAGTAACTAACAATTTTAGATAAGTCAGTTCACTTCTATTCTTTGGTTTTCATATTCATAAAGTGGAGATGATAATACCCTATCTACCTGATGAAGATGTTTGAAATTGGATAATACATTGAAGCACTCTGGAATAATATCAGCTTACCTTTGTTTAGCAATGTCAGTTTTTCTAAATCTTATCCCTGGGATTGAAGTCATTGAAGGCACTTGTGACTCCTTATTTAAAAGATTTATGAAAGTCTCTTATTATGGTATGCCTCAATTCCTAAGGTCTCACATTCTCTCCCCCAGGAAATGTACTGACAATTTTAGATTGTCAAAAGAGTAACTTGGAGTCATTAAGGTTTGTGACAAATTGTACCAAAACACACTTCTATTGGTAATAGCTTGCTTGAAGCTTACTGGGAAAAATATTAATGATGTCAGATTTGCATTTGGTATCTTAGAATATTACAAGGATACTGTGCTGCATAAATCTAGATGTAACTTTTATCAAGATCATTTAAAAATTTTTAAACCTGATTTTAAAAGTGCTATCTATCCTGTGGAGGGCAATTTTGCTGAAAGAAATCACAGCTTCTCAGATTTTCAGAGAATGTATCCTGTTTGTGTACCTCTCTGAATGAATGGTTTCATTATTCATAGTTTGGCTTGTGGGGGGCTGGAGAAGGAACGAGAAAAATCATGAGACATCCTTAGAACAATTCAACACAAAATATACATGTACATAGATCCTGAGATGTTACAACAAATTTAAAAATAGATCAACATGATCCAAATGGTTTCCAAGACACCGTTATGGTGAGTAAAAACAGCCATTTTACAGTGTATGCTGAATGGACGTCCACATTTTGCCGGAAAACCCTACTCTTTGTGTCCCATTGAAAGCTAGTCATCCAGAGCAGGGGGCCAATCAACATCTACAGACTAGAAAGAAGAAAACAAGTCATTAAAACGTTATTGTTCTAGTAAGCATTTGCTGGTAATGCTGTATAAATCTAGTAGTTTTAATATAATGCAACAGAAGAAACTGCATTGGAAGAAAAGAGCCATTGAACATCACGATTCAACACTCTAAAATCCATTCTAGGACCTGGGATTCTTGGGCCTGAGGTCTGTTCCTGAATTCACTGAGTATTTGGTTACTCAGCCAGTTATTAATTGTACCTTTTGGTTAATACAAGACTAGAGTTATGTTTAAATTTTTCAAATGTTATTTATGGGAAAAGTAGCAAATAATGCAGGGGCCAACACCAACTTTCCCTCAAAAGTCTCAGCAAATTTTAGTCTTCTGACTGTTTTCATTTTCCCATCTTGCATTTAACAGTACTCAAGTAATCTATATACTTATAACCTTGTTTGTAACTTAGCAACTAAATGTGAAATAAATGGTTATGAAAGATCACCTGTAACTAGAAAAGGATTAGAGATCTTTGCATGTCACTTCAGCAGAATTTTTGTTTCTTTTAAAATTGAATTTATCTATCTCTACTCATCCTGGTTTGGCACTTCTAGAACGAAACCTTGATCTTTAAGTCATAATGGAATTACAGTAGCAGACTATTTGTCTCCACATAATAATCATGTCCCGGGCATTAGAAGTATGAAATTGCACTTTGCCTTAACTACCCTAGAGGGCCTAATTTAGAAGTTAAAACAAACAAATACAAAAAACGAACAACCAACCATACCCATGTAGTTTTTCGAGACTTAAAGTGTAAAACCTGAAATGATTTACTACAAATTATTTTTAAAATTAATCTGAGTCACTACCAGATTTGTAAATTTTTATTAGAAAAGCCCAAATAAGTATTGTGTGTGTGTATGTATGTGTGTGTGTGTATCTTTTACAGATGCCAAGAAATACTTTGGTTTTGTTTCAGAATATAGCCATAAAACAAACAGCCATATATAAATTAATGGGTGGTTTCTCAAGCCTGAAAACCAAACATTACTGATCACAATCTTGTATGTGTTGAGGTCAGGGGAAGGTAGGCATATCTGTAGGGTTTTAAAAGTTCTACAGGTGATTGCAATGGAAAATCAGGGCTGAGAAACCCTGGCCTTTGGCTCTTTGACACTCCTAAGCTGTCCTAAGAATTAAGGTCAAAGAAGATGAATGCATTTGGGATTTTCTTTAAGAGAAGGTTGTCTTCTTCAAAATGACAGTCTTACTAAGAAGACTCCCTGCAACCTTGAAGATGCTATCACTGGTTGTACCGCAGGTGTATAAAATCTAATCTGAAAGCACTCAAGAGAAGTGCTGGTAAAGCAATGACGTTCCAGTGATCATTTGATTACCATGGCTGTTTTCATACTAGGCAATTATACCCACTTCTTTTTATTTATACTGAGATTATTCCCAAGTGAAAAAATTCCTTTTTTTGTGGGGGGTGTGGGGAAGCTGTTCTTAACCAGATATTTACCAAAGTGCACAACTCATGACTCAATACCTATTGATGCTCAAGTGAGAAGAATGCTTATGGAGAATTGTCTGAAAGATCCATTCATTCCATTCTTCTAATTACTTAAGAATGTAATCTGATTTCAATTCAGACTATAAGAGCAGAGAATTTCTCTTATACCACATCACAGAACCCTTATAGAACTGCTTTTATTTATAACCATTGGCTCTCCCATTTTCTATCCCTGTCCTGAATATATGTTTCTGAGTAGGCTGCCTTAAATTCTTTATAAGAGAGTCCAAAGGATATATGAAGGGCACTTACAACTTCGTTTCCTTGCTTGGTTTAAGGGTTTAGATCTCATGTCATATGTAAAGCACAGTTAGTAAATTAGCTATATCTTTGCAAGGATCATAAAGGAGACCTTGTGTTTTTTAAAAAATAAAAATTCTGAAGATAGTCCCTCCCTGCAATTCAATGCTACTGTGAGATTTTGACCATTTTCAAATACCTATTAAAGTGAATAGTACTATTTGGCTTAATGCTAAAGAAGCATAACCTTGGCTGATTCAGTGTACAAACAGGCATTTCCACAATAAAATGGTTTACCTCAACATCCAGCTCAAGAATGTCTGCAGTCACATCCATCAGAGAGCAAATGTTCGGCTTTGTTCTTCCAAAGTCTCCATGTACAAACTCTTTAATGTAGCTGGGTTTTGTTTAAGGAAAAAATGAAGATAGCCATGCAATACCAACTGTTTGGTGAGATTTGACAGGTTGAAGGGGAAATGACAAACAAAAGCAGAAAGGTTATAAAAGGGAGTTTATTTCTGAGCCGTGACTTGGGATGTATGTCTTAGAAATTACAGCTATGGCAATAAATAAACTAAGGATGGCAAACTGGTTCCTACCAGCCTGGCAGCCAACACTGGGACTTAAGGCCTATGTTTACATCAAACTTCCCAAGAGTCATGACTTTTCTTTTGGCTCATCTCCAACTGCCACGGTTTGAATATGGATTTTTTAAATTAACTATAGTTCAACGCTTTAAAAAAAAACAACCTCAGCTATTTTCTTTTTTGCCACAGATTCTATTTGGTCATCATTTTTCAATAATGACAGCAGGCGGTTGCCAAATGGTAGGTTTTCACAGGGTCACTCATAGAGTGACCTCAATGATGTCTTTCCTTATAACATGACTCTGACAACAGCAACAGGATGGGAGAGAAAATGAACATGTTAATTTAGACTTGATGAAGGCCCTTCAGAAGGATCATCAAAGGACCTAAATTTTAGTTGTCTGCAACTCTTGCATGGTTAGCAATAGACCTAATTCTTTTTTGTGTGTGTTTTCCTCATAGATCTTCAAAATTTCAAATTTCAAAGTCAATGACTGATCCTAGAATTATTCAGATTACCTTAACACTCCTTACACAGAACTCTACTATAATCTTAACAGTATTTTATCTGAAAGATGTGTTTTTGCCAGCATTCAGTAAACACTCATTTAGCATTATGTTGTGTCTATAAAGCAGCACTTAGTATAAAAATTAATATAATTTGAATATAAAAAAGTTTATTCTCAGATGATAAATAAAAAGTTGACACCATAATATGCTGACATTATGTCCTCCTTTCTTTTTTTTTTTAATTTTTATTTATTTATTTTTGGCTGTGTTGGGTCTTCGTTTCTGTGTGAGGGCTTTCTCTAGTTGCGGCAAGCAGGGGCCACTCTTCATCGCGGTGCACGGGCCTCTCGTTATCGCGGCCTCTCTTGTTGCAGAGCACAGGCTCCAGATGCGCAGGCTCAGTACTTGTGGCACACGGGCTTAGTTGCTCTGCGGCATGTGGGATCCTCCCAGACCAGGGCTCGAACCCGTGTCCCCTGCATTGGCAGGCAGATTCTCAACCACTGCGCCACCAGGGAAGCCCCCTCCTCGCTTTCTGATAGTTTGTTCACTATACTTTCACCAAATGTTTTGACTCAAGCATAAGGCATATAATTATCTATTAACTGTCTTCTTTGCTAAACTCATAATTACTTAACAACTGTCCTTTTTCTCTCATTTCTTTAGAGAGTGCTACTTCTGAGTAGCAATGATGATGGGAGATGACCAAAAAGCCCCAGAATAACCAGTTAAAAGGTCCAGAATGTTTTTTATGAGGTATAAGTCAAATGAACTACTTCAGTATACTGAGCAATATATGAGAAAAATTCACATACTTCTGTGTATAACCACGTGGTATCTAAAGTTTTACCAAATAGGGACTTCCCTGGTGGTGCAGTGGTTAAGAATCTGCCTGCCAATGCAGGGGACATGGGTTCGAGCCATGGTCCGGGAAGATCCCACATGCCACAGAGCAACTAAGCCCATGCACCACAACTACTGAGTTTGTGCTCTAGAGCCCGCGAGCCACAACTACTGAGCCCGCGTGCCTAGAGCCCGTGCTCCGCAACAAGAGAAGCCACCGCAATGAGAAGCCCGCGCACCACAACGAAGAGTAGCCCCCACTAGCTGCGACTAGAGAAAGCCTGCGTGCAGCAACGAAGACCCAACGCAGCCAAAAGTAAATAAATAAAATAAATAAATTTATAAAAAAATAAAAAAGTTTTACCAAATAGCCTTTCTTGGCTAATGCCTTAAGTACATGTACGTGGCTGGTTCTAAAAATATGTTAATGAGATTGAAAAGACATTAGCTTCTCCATAAGACCACTGCATTTCTTCCTAGCACACCAAAACCAAAGCTGAAATTAGGTAAAAATATGTTTTTAAAATCTGTGATTTCTTTGAAATTCCATCCACATTCCATCTATAATAGGCAAATATGCTCCATGCCCACTGGTCTAAATAGATCCAAACTGCAAAAATTTAGAAAATTTTAGGAGTAAATAACCTGTACCTGTTTCAGCTTAGTCACTCCTGGGGTGGAGTAGGGAAAGAAGAGGGGAGAGAAGGTTGATGGGAAAGGAGAGGCAGACTAATTATAGCAATATAGTGAGAATGCTATTTGGTGATTAAAACAACATTTTTCCCTCTATTGTATCCAATAAGTATGTCATTAGTTTTATACTAATTAGAAGGTTTCATGCTTCATGCTATTGGATCACAAAATAATATAAAGCCAAGAAACAAACAAAAACCAGGAGCACCTTTGAAAACTAAACTAAAGCTAAGACTATGGCAGCTCCCTGATATATTTTAACCAGCAACTAAGATATGATACAAAACCACACAAAGCAGGATAGGTTATGAACAAGTGATCAAACTGGGACTGTTCTCTTGTTCTGGGCCAGTGGCCAAATAATGTGAAGGTCTACATGTAAAGTAGGGCCATTCCCATCTACCATCCCTGTTTAATCATTTGGGGCAAATGCTCGAAATGCTGAAAGGACTCAAATGTGGTCATGAATATGTGACTTGCAAAATGTGTAAAGACATGAATCAATGAATGAATCAATCAAAAGTGTTCCCTGAGCACTTGCTATGCCCTCAGCACCTCAGCGTCATGTGAGACACTAAAAATTTTAAGGTTCACATTGAATTGGCTGCTGCCTCATGGTTTAATATGTCATCTTGAAAAACACAAATTTAATGGGTAAAAACACTCCAGACCAAAAAAAACAAAAACAAAAACAAAAAAAGGATTCTTCTCCACCCCAAACCTTTCCCGAACTGTTCCAAGATAAGGTTGAACCTCTTTTCTAGGGCAGCATGAACTCTCCCAATAGGATTCTGGTTAGATTAGTGCTGCACAGACGGTGAAAGGATACGTTCCTGCCTGAGTCTTCAGATAGAGGCGGAAATGGTGCTCATCCACATAGTGTGTCTCCATGGAGTGAATGATGCGAGTTCTCACAGCCAGGGGCCTCCGGTGAAGGACCCGTAAAGGTGTTTTCTGGTCAATCTTTAAGTCCTAGAGGAGGATATGTTAACCATGTGTCAGTCTTGCCGCCCAGTGAAGCCCATCTTCGCACCTCCTTTGTTCATCCATGGCTCACTATAGGCACCCCGTCTATCACTGTCAGGATAGAAACTAATACTATCATAAATTGTATCCTCTAAGGTTCAGACTCTGTGGGACTTCCTACAACCTAGTCCACAATTACTCATTTTCTGGGCCCCAGTATGCCATTAAAAAAAAAATTTTTTTTTAAAGGCTTTGAAGTAAATGATACCCAAGGTCTCTTTTGTTCTAATATTAACAAATTGATTGGACCCTGGAGTCTTACCCTGCCCTTTAAACAGAGCTCTTCTAAAAGATAATGTTCTTACCTTTTTTTTTCCTAACCCAACAGAGTGACCTAATAGTGGGGATCTCTCTGAGACCGAGGTGAGAAATGGTGTAGAAGGGACATCAGCATCGCCTGTGTGCCTGGGCAGTGTCCATGTTTTAGGGAGAACTATATACCTACTCACAGGATTATTTTTTTGGTTATACAAAAGGATTTATCTGGAAAATTAACAGCTGCATCTCTGTCTAGGGTGGTATTTCCAAATAATAATTACAAATAAGTGTGTACAATAAACCAGGACCTCTCAATATTTGTTAGCCCAGTTCAGGTTACTTGAGAATAATACTGCATGTTTTTTTACAACTCAGGTTTTTAGGGACAAAGTCTTGTTTTTCTCACAATTAGAGATGTCCTTTTATGCCACAAGATATAAATTAAGAAATAGAGGTTAATATTGTAAAAGGCCAACTAATCCCAACTTTTAAAAATAGATACTGGGCATAACCAGCAATGCAGGTTCATAAGAACTTTGAATCCTCTGCAATTTCTTGTAGGAACAACTCCTGCCTGATTTACATGAGTAGTGAGTGCCTAAAGCCATGCTGAGAAAAGAAAGATTTCTGTCTGGTCTCCCCCTACCAAGTTCTGTACCAAGAAAGAAGAGCAGGTTCTGACAAAGACTACATTTGAAATGGTATGACTGCTTTTATCAGAGCAGTGAGTCAATGACTCCTCCTTACGATTCTATAATTCTTTGATTTTTAAAAGCACTTTGTTCTGATGAGATAAGTTGTTTCCACAACGTTTAACATTACTCTGGCCAAAAAGACCAAAAAAAGGACAAGGCTGAATTATTATAGAATCAATAAAGATATGGCCTCCACTTTAGAGCACAGAACCAGCTGGCCTTTAAAGGAGTGACTCGCTAAGGTGTGCCCTTCCCCTCTGTTTCCTTTACCTCGAGTCACTCCCTGGACTCTGACCCCGGAGCAGTCAATGGAGGTACAACTGAGCTAGTAGATGCACCACTGCTTCCAACATAACACTCAGATCAACACACACTCGCGTGTCGTTTTTGGTTGCTTGTGTCTAGCAAACGAAAGGAAACCACTTCATTTACTCTAACACTGCACTCTGCTGTCCCCATACTGAATTTTCAGAAACACACGCAAGTGACTTTTTTCCTTAGAAGTAGGTTGCCCTTAAAAAAAAGGAGACAAGTGGTAAATTTGAAGTGACCTTTTCTCAGAATGGGGCAGTAACTCAGTTTTTTTATTTTCGATGCCAATTGGAATATCTGAAAAATGTTTTAACCCTAACACTTTTTTTTTTTTTTTTTAAACAGAAAATCTGTTCCTGGACAGCTTTTTTTTTTTTTTAATTTTTATTTATTTATTTATTCTTGGTTGTGTTGGCTCTTCGTTTCTGTGCTAGGGCTTTCTCTAGTTGTGGCAAGCGGGGGCCACTCTTCATCGCGGTGCGCGGGCCTCTCACTATCGTGGCCTCTCTTGTTGCGGAGCACAGGCTCCAGACGCGCAGGCTCAGTAATTGTGGCTCACGGGCCCAGCCGCTCCACGGCATGTGGGATCCTCCCAGGCCAGGGCTCGAGCCCATGTCCCCTGCATTGGCAGGCAGATTCTCAACCACTGCGCCACCAGGGAAGCCCAACCCTAACACTTTAAAAAAAATTATTAGACGTCACCTAGTCTCATCAGTCCACTTGGGCTGTGGGCCGTTAAATCAGACCCTTTCACTACCTAGTGTGTACCTGTAACAATCATCTTTCAGTATCATTTCTGAATCAGCTCTATGGCTACTCCCAAACTGTGAATCTATTTTTAAAATGAGTTTTTATTTTCCCCACAGCATTCTAAATGAGCTGTATACACGTACACATGTGATAGAATAGAGGTTTAGAAATTTGCTTTGCAATATTAAGGATATCTGTCTATAGCATAACTATCATCCTAAAGACCCTAGATAATAGGGCCAAAGGCCAGAAGGCCTTAGATTTGGAATCACAGAACCTGAGAAGTGGAGGGCCCACTGGGGATCATCTAGTCCACCCCTCATTTTATAGATGAACTTCTCTAAGCAGGTGAATGGCATGTATGTTTTCACCAAAACACTCATACTATAAACATTATTCTGCACCTTGCTTTTTTCCAGTAATATCATGGGTGTTCCTACAAGTCCTAGATGTGGACCTACCTCTATCCTTTTCTCCAACAGTTTTAGGCATATATACACACAATAACATAAATGGGATCACATGCTGTTTTAGTTTTTTTAAACAGCTGTATAATATTCCAACGTGTTCTACCATTTCCTTATTGAAGGAAATTCACTTTTGTTTCCAGTTTTGTTGTTGATTTTGTCACTCTGAACAAAGTCAACAAACATCCTTGTGCACATATCCTTATGCACTGGAGTTTTATTTCTTGTCCTGCCAGTAGTGGAAGTACTGGGTAGAAGACCAGTGTATTTTTTATTTTTACAGTCACTGCCACATTGTTTTCCAAAAAGGCTGAACCACTTACATTTCTACTGAAAATGTATATAACTAGCCTTCTCCTCCCTCCAACCAACAGGCATTCTTAGTCTCAGAAGAATAAAGTGATGTCTTATTGTTACTTCAGTCTGGAGGTGGAACATCTTTTCAAATGATTCCTGGCCATTTGGAGTTGCTCTTTTTTCAGCTGTCTGTTCAAATATTTTGTCCATTCTTCTCTATTGGGTATTTGTATAAATCCTATTTATGGTAATTTTTTGCCATACAATTTGTTTTCTACATAGTCTTATATATGTGTATACATAAGCACACACTTCTGTGTGTGTGTGTGTGTGTGTGTTTAAATCACAATGTATCATCCTCTATATATCCTTATAGCTTGTTTTTTTTCCCCTTAGCATTCATCAGGAACATTTTCCTTTGTCAATGAATATTCATCTACCATATACTTTCTAACAGCTGGCTAGTAATAGTCCATCATACAGATAAGCCATAAGATTAAACAAGTCCCCTCTAGATTATTACAAAATATTGCCCATTTAAACGATGTTGTGATAACGATTTACATCTTTGTGCCCATTTATGCTCATTCCTTGCATGTGAAAGTAAGTTATCTTTACAGGGAGCAGCGGGGGCAGGTGGGAAGAAACATGCAAATGAACATGTAGACCCTCTACAGCAACATGCTCATGTGAAGGAAAATCTAGCACGTGCCAAAACATTTGTGCTCTACATATATCACCCTGATGTATTTATTTACAACATGTTTTATTTATGCACTTAATCTGAGCATCAATTCTATTAGGTAAGTTCTATTTTCCATTTCCTTTTTGCAAATGGCTAAATATAATAATAGCATTGCTGAGTGTTTTCTATGTGCCAGATTCTATTCTAAGAGCTTTATATGACTAAACCCGTTTAATTCTTCTAATTTTACAGATGAAGAAACTGAAGCATAAAGAGGCTAAGCAACTTGTCCAAAGTCACACAACTAAGAAATGCAGAACCAGGATTTGCACCCAGGCGATCTGTCCTTGGAGTCAGACTCTTAATCACTAGCAACACTGCTTCTCACACAGGTTAGATGAATTGCCCAGTCATTTAACTAATAAATGGCAAAGGCAGGATTTAGAACCAGGTCTCACAGTCCCCAAAGCCTATGCGCTATGACTTGTGGGTAATAAACGAGAAGACAAAGGACTCTTTTATAGGCAGTAGAAAAATAAAAGAATTAGAGCACTGAACTACCTTTATGTCTTCTAGGAATTCAATGTCCTTCCTCTGTATTGCTTTATTTGTCCATATTAAGGCACTATAGGTCTTGGTCTTTTCTTCTTCACCTTCTTTCATATGACCTATTGCCTCTCTAAACAAAAACAATAAAAGAAAGTTTGTCTGAATATATAAAATACAGACAAGACTTGCCCCAAACTTCCCTTTCTTTAAAAATAGATTTATTGAGATATAATTTACATACAATTTCCCTGTGTAACTGAACGATTCAGTGATTTTTAGTACATTTACAGAGTTGTGCAGCTATTACCACAATCTAACTTTAGAATACTTTCATCACCCCAGAAGAGAAACTCCACACCTATTTGCAATCACTTCTCATTCCTCATTTCCCCCAGCCCTTGGCAACCACTTGTTGACTTTCTGTCTCTATAGATTTTCCTACTCTGAACATTTCATATATTAAAATGTGAATATTGTAAAATATACAATAAGTGGTATTTGATGTCTGGCTTCTTTCACTTTATAACGTTTTCAAGGTTCATCCATGTTGTAGCATGTATCTGTACTTCCTTCCTTTTTATTACTAAATGATATTCCACTGTATGGATATACCACATTCACATTTTGTTCATCCATAGACATTTGGGTTGTTTCTACTTTTTTGCTATTATGAGTAATGCTACTATAAACATTCATGCAGAAGTCTCTGTGTGGATGTACATTTCCATTTCCCGTGGGTACATATCTAGAAGTGGAACTGCTGGGCCATATGGTTACTCTATATTTAACTTTTTGAGAAACTGCCAAACTGTTTTCCAAAGTGGCACCACTTATAATCCCACAGCAATGTATGAGGGATCCAATTTCTCCATATCCTTGCCAACACTTGTTATTTTCTGTCTTTTTGTGAAGTGGGATCTCACTGTGGTTTTGATTTGCATTTCTGTAATGACTAATGATGTTGAGCATTTTTTCATGTATTCACTGGTTATCTTGTGTATCCTTTTTGGAGAAATGTTCACTTAATCATCTCTCCATTTTTAATTGAGTTATTTTCTTATTATTGAGTTGTAGGAGTTCTTTATATATTCTGGATACAAATCCCTTATCAGATAAATGATCTACAACCAAAACTCCCCTCTTGAAAACATCTCCAATGAGCCTACCCTTACCTTGTGACAAGCTGCAAGTCACGGACTTGGATTTTGTTAGACGAGTTATTAATTTTCTGTAGTATTAGAGAAAGAAAAAAAATTAGCAGCTCTAGTTCAGTTACAGAGTTGCAGAAACATGACAATTTCCATGTCATGAAGTGGTTTACCTGCTGAAGTTCCTTAATTTCTTGTGAAGTGAAATGTACTCTATGAGGATTCACCAGCTCAATTGCAAAGGGCCTTCCTGGCAGCACACACCCCGTCATGAAACAGAAACGTGTTGATGGAGTTAACATTTGGGCTAATGCAAGAGGGTTAGGAGGTGTGAAAAAACGAGTTGAGCTCTAGAGGACTGAAAGTTTAGTGACATGACTACATCTGGGGGAGGGAAGAATGTGTGAAAAGAATCAAGGGGCTTTTTGGGGGCTGCTAAACCCCAGGACAGGCAATATGTAAAAACGACTGCTTTCCCAAAAGTCCATGAACAAGCCTGTGTTAATTACAAAATCAAATCCAAACAGCCACTAATTGACTTGGTTACACTAACGTAATGTTGTCACATGCAGCAATGCCCAGGTATACCAAATTGAAATACATTCTCCTAGCCTAGTGAAATGAAAAGCTGCGATTCCATGAGAAGGGACTATAAATCTCGAAGAGCTCAGGATTACTCTCATAATCCTTCTTGTAATGCAACAATGTAAAATGAGAGAAATGAAGGCTAAGAGAGCAGAAGCACTTTTTAAATGAAGACATTTTGCAATTTAAATGAGGTGCATTTTGAAAACTGTACTGGTACTGAAATGTTATTAAAAGGAACAATTAATTATCAAACTTTTGGAAAAAATCAGGCACCTCTTTGTTAATGCACACAGAAGTCCTTTACAACCTACAGGTATTCAATAAAGATGGCCTCTGAAGAAATGATCCCTGTTAAAACACAGTCATATAATTTACAAGGGTAGCTCCATAATCCACAAGGCTTCCTCACATGGAGAAGCTCTGGGCTCTGCCAACTTTGATTCTGACTAAGTGACTACAAAAAAGCTGCTGTCTGAAAAGGGTGATAATCTGAAAGTTAGTTCCAGTCAAGTGATATTGTCGCAATCTTACCATTTCCTAATGTTCTCACATCTACATCTTCTCTCCCAGAGGATGAAAAATTAAAGCCTTTGGAAAGCAGATAAAGAAAAAAAAAAAATCAGAGACATAACAGTGCTAAGACTTTCATTCCCATCCTTTGGTAGAAACCCAATTTGTCTTAAACAATCTACAGGGGAATCCCAAGGAATAGTCATCATCACGCCTCTAATCCCAATCTCTACTAAAAATAGCAATGATAATAATAAATACCATTTATTGAGCACTTATTACATACCAGGTACTGAGCTAAAATTCTGCATACATTATTTCATTCAATCCTTATTATAACCTTATGAGGTAGGTATTAAAAGAACACCAAGCTTCTGAAAGGTTAAGTACTTTTCCCAAGGTAACATGATTAAATGGCAGAGCTAGATGTTTCTGATGTCAAAGCCAGACCTTACTTATCATCCCAGTCCACCATCCCATGGGAAAGCCAAAGGCAGAGCACTGTTTGGAGGAAGGCCCCACTACCACCCTGGCTACAAACTTATGGTGAAAAATCTATCTTTCGTCTTTTCCTTAAAACAAAAGAAAACAAAATAAAAACATTATTTGAGAATTAAACTCTATGAAAGGAAGAGGAGGGGAAAAAAAAGGTTTGATCCTAAAAGCAAATTCATTATATAAGCAAACCTAAGCTGGAACCACAATATAACTAGTATACATTTTAAGATAGATGGATCATCACAGACTAAAAGCTGCAAATATTGGAATTGGGAAAGTGGTCAATACAGCGTGGGTGGGCAGGGGAAGTGGTTCCATGACAACTTTCTTAGATACAGAACTAACTGATGATTTCACCACAGCAAAGATTACCATGAGCAGGCATTATTCTAAGTACTTCATATATGTTAACACTATGAGGTAGATACTATCATTATCCCCATTTTACTTATAAGGAAGGTGAGACAGAGACAGGATAAGTAATGTGCCTAAGATCACATCACTGGTAATTGGTAGGGTCAGGATTTGAACCAGCCTGGCAGTCTGGCTCCAGAGTCTCTTAATCACGTCTACACTGCACCACCACAAAGACAGCTGGAAGAGCTCAGACTCATGCCAACTGGGACAAGCAAGACCAATCAGTCCTCTTGTACCAGGGATTGGGAAAGACTAGGATGTTTTGGAAACCCTGGTCAATCCATAGTTCAGCCACTTTGGAGAGCACAAGATGAGGAAGGACAAGATTGCTGGGAAGGACAGACAGGAAATGTAGAAGGAAAGGAGGGTCTGTACCATTTTGACAGACATTTTTCTCCCAGGAAAGGTTCAATATGCAAAGGTCCCATGTAGATTTTAGAAAAAGGAAGGCTAAAAGGCTTGAAAAGTGCTATAAAGACTACACTGAAGATTAGCTCTCCTTTCTAGGATGTTTAGCTGTGAAGAAAGTAAGATTTCACCCTTCCTTCACCTTTAAGACATCCCTTTAGCAAGCCAAAGCCAACACTTGTTGGAAACATGGGCTCCAAGCTGTTGTCTGTCACCCACTGCCAAGGTGAAGTGGGCTCTTCTCTGCCCCACATGGCCCAAAACTGTGGGTCTCCCAGAGAGGACCAACCCAGGACTGGTTAGGTAAGGCCTAGGTATCTAAGGTCGGCCTAGAATTCAAGCTGCTCAGAGGTCTGGGTAACTTGTGCAGTGTTAACACCTGGGGACTAGCCAAACGGGCAGCCATGAGGGGCACAATGTCAGACTCTTCTCCAGGTGGAGAATCTACACCAGGCAGGTAGTAGGATTCTGTGGACCATTAAGTCCCAAAGAACCCTCCATTCCATGTCTATACTCCATTGTCAAGCAGCTAATAAACCTATAGCAACATCAGTAGCTTCTAGTCAGAGTCAACAGACTCAAGAGTAGCGCTAACTAGGGATGGACAGCTACATGGAGAGTTCAAAATGGAATCTGGGAAGCTGAAAGATACTCCCTGGGGTGGGGGGGGGGGACTGTAGTTTGTCTTATACCTGCCCGCCTCTATCTCTAATCCAGGCATAATACTGGGGAACCAGGGCCCTACAGTGACTAAGCCATAACCTGTGACTGATAGGGGTGGAGGGAATGAACAGGACACAAAGAGGTAGATCTACCAGTGACTACTCAATCAGACCAGAAATCTCAAATTCATAAATTAGCCCATAAAACTTCCCACAAATTCCAGCCCATCAACAAGAAAAAAGTACAGAAAACTAGGCTCTTGAGAAGTCCAAAGAAACATTAAATCCAGATTAAGGGAGAAGGGGTATTTATTATATCTTTTAGAAAAATGTTGCAAATTTGGACCCTACATTGAGAAATACTTCAGGGGGCAAACTTTAAAAAATAATTTGCAATTATGAATAATAAATGACAAAAAAAGGAAAAGGAGTCACTCTTAAGTATGAGGAAATATATGCTTAAAATTTAGTTGATTTTTCTAAACTCACATTATGCCTTGCCTTATTCCCCTAATCCTGTGAGTTCTACAGACTTCTGCTCAATGGAACAGATATTTCAAACATACAAACAAACAAACAACAAGGACAAAACCAAGGGCAAGAATGATCAGGAACTGTAAGGGGTTCGATAGTCTGTAGTGGCTCTCATACCTGGGGGCAGATAGTCAATGGGACTGAAGGATGGGCAGAGGCCAGATGATGATGGTCTCAAAATATCAAGTTATATAGTTTGGACTTTACCCTGTAGCTAGTCACTGATCAGTTTTCAGCAGGGAACTGACATGACAAATATTTATTCCATAAGTGAAGTAATAAATGTATTAGGAAAACATTTCTTAGACATATTGATTTTGAGAGTGTGTCAAAGTTTTACTTATTAACTAGAGAACTGGCAAGTAGAGAATATGATGTGTCAGTCTGAAGTGGCTGAGAAACAAGTCTGTATCTCCCACTGAGGGGAAGGAGTACTAGTTACTTCTGCTTTATAGAAGTAGCTAGGCTGCTTCATGCAATACTGGTTTATTTTCATAGAGCTGTAAAGCACAGAGGTACAACAGTCAGAACCATATTCCCAGAGTTGTCAGATGTGAATCACAGAAGTAACGAGTAATGTATCTGAGAAGCACAAGTTTAGCAAATTGATGCTATTAATCAGGCATTTCGAACAACAAGGTTTTATTTCATGACAAGGAGCCAGTTAGCACAGAGGCCCAGAGGTCTGCTTTTTCTCAAGCGGCTCTTAATAAATTTCCTCAGCACACAATTACAGATGCTAAACACACAGTTTGCTTTATTTTCAGTTTGGGGAAATTTTTTTCCCCTCCTCAAATGGAAAATGACAACAAATCACCTTCATGAAAGATTGCAAGGGGGAAACATATAGCTATTTCAGAGCCCCCCAACAGCCCTCTTGGTAATGGAGGCTTCCTTGGGACCCAAATAATCAGAACTAAGTCTTGAATCTTCTTACAGAAAGGGAATAAGGTAGCCCCCCAAAAAGAGTTTGAAGGGCACTTTTCATGCTAACGCTTTATTTTCACTTCTTCGTAACTTGGATAAGTCTTATGAGATAACCAGCGTGTAAATATTAAATTACGTAGGTCAAAGCTAATGGCAATAGCCCTTTATGGCTAAGATTTTGAAAAATATTAGGTTGCTAGGTTACTTGAGGGATATGGTGGTTATTTATTTATTTATTTATTTATTTATTTATTTATTTATTTATTTATGGCTGTGTTGGGTCTTCGTTTCTGTGCGAGGGCTTTCTCTAGTTGCGGCAAGTGGGGGCCACTCTTCATCGCGGTGCGCAGGCTTCTCACTATCACGGCCTCTCTTGTTGCGGAGCACAGGCTCCAGACACGCAGGCTCAGCAATTGTGGCTCATGGGCCTAGTCGCTCCACGGCATGTGGGATCTTCGCAGACCACGGCTTGAACCCGTGTCCCCTGCATTGGCAGGCAGACTCTCAACCACTGCGCCACCAGGGAAGCCCCAGGGGTATGGTTTTTGAAGTGCTTCTCTTTCCTCTTAACAAGCAGAGAGCTGGAAGGGATAGCCATGTCTCATTTTGGTCACCTGCTCGCCATTCCTAAAGCAGGCTTGTCTTAAGGTTTGTCAGAGAAAAAGATGGATGTCTAGGTCTATCTGGTCCTTCAAAAAAGGTGTTCTGGGACTTCCCTGGTGGAGCAGTGGTTAAGACTCCATGCTCCCAATGCAAGGCCTCAGGTTCAATACCTGGTCAGGGAATTAGATCCCACATGCATGCCGCAACTAAGAGTTCACATGCCACAACTAAGGAGACTGCCTGACGCAACTAAGGAGCCCACATGCCACAACTAAGGAGCCTGCCTGCCGCAACTAAGACCCGGCATAACCAAATAAATAAATAAATATTTTTTTTAAAAAAAAGGTGTTCTAATTATGCTAGGAGACCCACTCCAAAGAGTATGATATATGTACTCATTGTCTACAGTTTTTCCTGATGTACAACATGGTTTCTTGTGATTGAAATCTTAGTCCCTCTCCTCTAGTCTAATCTTAGGTGAAATCACAAGGTTTTTTACTCCTTTGACCTGATAGCCCTATTGAGCAAAGAAAGCATATGCCTGACAGGATCTGACTCACCCCACAAACCTGGGCTCATTAATACTTAGGAAATTAAAACAACACAACTACTATTAAGTCTTTGTAAAATGGTAGCTATTGATCTATTTTCTCTAGGCCTGAACTTTATTCTAGGACACTTTAGCCGTTAAGATGGAAGCTGGGCATTTGCCAGTGATTATTCTTGAACAGGCACTGGATGTGGAAGCTGTATTTTAATTACCTCATATTCCCAAAAAGAGGCAGAGGCTCAAGGTGTCCCAAGGTCAGAGCTTAAGTGCATTCATTTAAAGTAGTTTCAATTGTTTTGAATTTGCCCAGGAAAAAGCATAATCTTGAGAGAGGAGAGAAATCCTAGGGCACCTTGGCTCAAATCCAGCCCAGGGCAGAGGAGCTCAGGACACGGCGGTCCCTGTTCACAGGAAGCTGCCAGCCAAGGGGCCCAGACTTGGTGGTGGTTTACAAAATATAGAAATCTTTCCTGCCACCTCCAAGAAGTCTATTCATGAATGACAATGTATCTAAAATATGAATATTATAACGCTTACTCTCTGCTTTGAACACTGTCAAAAGATGGTCTGAAATTAATTCTTCCACTGAAGAGTCCAGCTTCCTTTCTCCATCAATTATCCAAGGAGTTTGTGGTAGATTCCTGGAGTATTTATTATATCTCCCTGCCAAAGAAATATAAAGGTTACCTGGATGGAATGGTGTGCTTAACACAATAGGATAAAAAGGAAAGCAACAGCTATTTATTGAGTGCCAGTATCCTAGGTGCTATGATATAAAACAAGGCTTAGCCTTCAACTAGCTTACAATCTAATTTGGAGAGTCAACACATACACATAATTAAATGAAAAAATTTAAGGTAGCAATAGAAGAGATGGGTAAAGACACGATATGAATCATCAAATGAGTTCTAAAGGAATGCTCAAAATACTTATTAATCTTTTTGGCTGACTGAACAAGTTACAATATTATGGAACACACTGTGAATCACTTAAAAAAAGAGCAACTACTGTTTTTATGCCTGGTTAATAACACTCTCAGTGTAATACTCATTGGTGATAATGTATTCCAAAGAATTCAAATACAGGAAATTTTGAAGTTTTTGTAAGCCAAAAAAAAAAAAAAAAAAAAAAAAAAAACCCTAACAGAATATGACTCACTGTTTTATGAAAAAAGCTACGCCAAGGCAGGTAGCTTTTATTACCCCAGGGCAGGGTATTATAGTCAAGACTAAAGAGCAATTTCGTTTCAGCTATTACTATGAAACAGCTGTAGCTTTCAAAACAAAAACTGTCTACCCGTTTTACCTCTTGGGAAAGTCAATGCAACAATTTCTTTTTCCAGGCAGAAGCCAAATGTTTAGTCAATTTGCAGATAATAAAATAACTTTTTTCAGGATTGATTTCATGTTATAAAACATCCTCTCCCTTCTCCTGACCAGTTTCAGGTCTGTACATGTACCCATATTTTTACCTGGCCATCTCTGATGAAAACTATTAAAACCTGGGAAGTATCATTTCCCTTCAACATGGCATTTTAAATAACAAATCTCCTGAGTGACCCTTAAGAATGCCTACAGAACCTACAATAAACTTGGTTATCAGCTCTAGTTCTCAAAAGAGTTAACTAATCAGAAATAAATAACAATAGTAAGAAGGAAACAGAGGAGGAGTTAGTTGAGTTTTTCAGAAAGGAGAGAAAATTGACAATGTAAGTATATCCTGGACTAAATATTTTACCAGCCACAAAAACAGCACCATGAGCACATTCAATTTCAACAACACTGCATACAGCCTTTGGTGAGTTTGGAGGACAAGGAAACTGCCTGCAAAACAAAATAAATTTTAGAGCTACTATTTTCCAGACATGATATTGAACCACATAACTAAGATGAATCAGCACTATCTGAGTTACACAGAGCCTGAGTCTCTCAAGGACTAAGCCTCTCCCTACTTTTAAGTTTTGGAACCATAAGGGTCTCTTAGGCCTCTGGAGTACCACTTTTAACACATGAGAGTGGCACTAAGTAAATAAGGGCTCGCTAATAACATTCATGCTCAGAAGGCCTCATGTTCCCAAATGACAGTTTCCAAAATCAACCTGGAGATTTGGGAAAAAAATCCATCTATATGTAGTGGAAACCTCTCCAGGTTCATTTTGCTATCCATGAACACTTGCTGCTGGCTGACAAGGTCCTCAGTCATTTGGGTAAAGCCGGTGTGCAGTCAGAGACTGGCCACATAAGCATGTCCCACCTGTGGGGAGGGTACTCCACCATTTTTCTCTCTTTTTCCTCTTCATTTCAACTATGACCTTGGGAATCAGACCACAGAGCCAGAAAAAGTGGAATATGGCAGACTCTGTCCTTTAGCTAAGAAACTTCAATCCAGCTGAGGACAGACCAGAAAGAGCAATGTATGGCTTTATTCTCTGTCCACCATCTGAGAAATTCCAAAGCCATGGAATGGAATCTACCTGTAAATGACTAGATGTGGACTTAATCCAAAATGCTTGTCTTAAAGTTTTCATTCCGTTTCCCAAGATGTCTTAACAAAGAAATCACTTAGAAACTCAGGAACTATTGCCTGTAGAGTAACTGTCTTTACTTCCTAAAGTTTAATAGGGAATTCCCTGGCAGTCCAGTGGTTAGGACTCTGTGCTTCAACTGCAAGGGGCACAGGTTCAATCCCTGTTCGGGGAACTAAGATCCCACAAGCCACGCAGCGTGGCCAAAAAAAAAAAAAATTTTTTTTAATAAAAATATTTCCATTCTGAGACTCATGTTTAGTCAGTAAAATACATGAAACCTTCCTCATAACTTCTTCTGGAAGGATAACTATGATAATATTTTATTAAATAAAATGAACACACTGAGAATTAAATCTAAGATTTACTGTAGTTCAGTATATTTTAACAAGAAAGGAAACTCAGAAAAAAAAAAAAAAAAAGAAAGGAAACTCAGGAGCCCTTTTCTCCCTCTTCTGGAGATGTACAATAACAGGAAAACCAGGATGAGGGATGTAATGGGGCCAGTAGTAGGCTGGAGAATCAGGAAACCTGGCTCTATGTACACTCTCTATTGCCCAGTTGAAATCTTAGGAAAGTCAACTCCCTCTTTGGACCTCAATATCCTCCTATAAAAGATAAAGAAGTTGGACATGATTCATAAATTCAAATATTAATTTGACATTTACTGAACACCACTACATGCCAGATACTGAGCCAGGGATTGGGGATATAATAAAGATTAAGACACAATCCTGTTCCCTAAAATATATCCAGTCTTGTTTTAGAGATAATCCGATTATTTCTAACATTCCCTTTATTCTAAAATTCCATGATTATTTCTTGTTTCTATAATTCTACTTACTTGCAGAAATCCTCTTCTTTAATCTTATTCAAAGCTTTCATAACTGCCATTCTAGTGAATACTGACTATATAGGGTAAAATGAAAAGAAAAGACATTTTATCACCTATATAAGAAAACATCAGAGTTGAAACAAAGAACATGGTTGGAGAAATTATATCATTTTAAACCATACTTAAAAGGGAGAAATACTTAATAACTTCAAGAAAATAAATGAAGCACAAGTGTTCATACTGTCAGTTCTGTGATTGGTAGACCCTACAACCCTTCTCTTCAATCTAGTCTGTGTCTATAATACCAGGTGGATCTAGCAGAATATGTCTTCTTCACTGCACTCTCCCATTCCCCTCAAAATGTGGTATTCTTCGAATACAAAAATGATGGCATTGCAGGAAATGTGCTTTGAATATTTTTTCCTAGACCTCAAAAGAAATTTAGACTGATCCATCTATCTTTTCTTCCCTACATCCCTTCAGGGGCCACGGTATATAATTTAGGAGTTGGCTGCCAGGGTAAGGGGTAAAACAGAGCCAACCAGCCTGACTTGGCATCTAGCAATTCAATATCACTCACCAACCTCTGAGAAAGTAAATGAATCCACTATACTGAATAAAAGGGCATCTACAAATGTCCCACTCTGGGTTTTTTAAAATAAGAAAAACCAAACCTCATGGTAGATATACTAGAACTAATTAGTGCATATATTTGTGGTCACTATGATAAATCACAATTATTTCTTCTGTTATGAGAAATTATACTTGACTGAAAAGAAGAATAATGTAGGTATCTAAACAGTTTATCATCAAAGAAATGATTTTCTAAACCATATTCTGGGGAACCCTAAGGTGTCATAGGGTTAGAATTAAAAATTAAGTGCCTGTTTGTTAAGATATGAAATCTTAGGCCTGAAAGAATCTCAAAACGTCATTCAAATTATTCCCAGCCATAAGGCAGGAAAACTACACTTAAGACTATACAACACCTACTGGCCAAATGGCGTGGTGTCCATGAACGTTTGACAAAAACTTCCTTACTCTATTATTTGATGCTGGTACTTACATACTTCCTCAAAGATAACAAAAAATAAAACTAGATCTTTAATATAAATATGGCTTCCAGCTCATTTGGGCAGAGCTTCCCAATTGGTATGGCAAAGCATACCACTGGGCTACAGTTGTGCCCAGATCCCTCTAGTTCACAAGGGCTGAGGGGCAGGTCCTGGAACAATGAGAACCACCAGGCCTATTGCTTACAACTTAGAGCAACTTCATCTGTTAACCTCAGGGTGCTGGCCAAACATGGAAATGTTCTAGGTATACCATGATGTGAGAAAAGGAGGCAAGCAGTGTTTTAGGCTTCCTGCATTTCTGATTATTTCCACACAGGGCATTTGGCAAATGTTACAAACTCCCCAACCCTCCCCTCCCACCCCAGGCAAGAGGAAAGACCAAAAGATGTATCTTTGGCAATAAACTTATATTCTTTTTAACAACCACAACAGCAAAATGGATGTCGGTAAAACTAGGAATGCCTGAGTCTACACAAAACCAGCTAAGTAACTGGGGTGTAAAAGCTTGCCAATATCGTGCCATGCCATTCTATCCTGGCATTATAGAAACTAAAAGTACATGCTAACTAATTTTTCTCATTAACATGAAGACCAGCTCACATCAGACAGTAAAGGAGAGTTTAAATAAAATACCTTTTGGCAAATGTAGCCTCAAATAGGCTCTATTAACTCAGGACTGTTCTAAATAAAATAATTTACTTTGGATTATATTTTCAAAATACCGATTTCTAGAAAATAAATATTAGACAAAAGTTTGGAATGGTGATGATACTGAACAGGTATTTTCCCAGATGACATAATCTTGGGGAAGCAATCCAGACACTGACACAAGCATGAGAACATTTGTGTGTTACGACTTCCCAGCCAAAGGCAAAAGTGTTGAGAATTGAAAAAATGAAAATAAATGTAGCAAATGGAAATATTTAAAGACTGATTCTTAGTATAATAGATTGCCAACATTTCTAATGCATATCCTTTTCGTTGTTAATTTGAATATTCAGCTCAGACAAAACTCACTAAAGAGTAAGAAGCAGGAATCCTTACCTTTTTGTTTTTGGCTGGCTTGAAACAATCTGGGCATATCACACGTCTAAGTAAAATTCAAGGTAATATAAAAGATTAATGAGTTTATTTTGGGGAGGATAAAATTCAAATATATTTTATACAACATGGCTGCTAAATTCAGGATATCAGAAGCAGACAAAATGAATCCCTATATAAGCTGCATTGTTTTGCCTAGACCCTTATATCAGACAGCTCACAACCTACTAAGACATGACAAGTTCTGACAGGCTCATTAGAAAGAAGAACAATACTATTTTCATGAAAATCAAAAAATATTAACAATGTTGCACAATTGGCATTGTTGTTTACATTGTAACTTACAGGAAGTGGCAATCCTCAACTGTTTCTGGGTGAGCAAAGACCACACTCACTTCAAACAAGCTCTAAAAATTATAAAGACAGTTTAAAGATGAGCAAAAGGAAACTAACATCTGACAACTTATGAATGGAAACAGAAATTAACTCTCAAAGATTGGCTCAGAAAAAGAGTGACAAGGAAAACTGGAAATACTACTGTTTTCAAATCAGCTTGTTCACAGGGCAGCTGTAAAGGAAATCATCGTTTTTTTTTTTAACTTCTAAAACTCAATCATCAGTGATCCTACAAAAAACAAGTTTAAAACAAATTTTAAAATAAATCTGTATGATTTTTTGTACATGTATACATTTTTGTACAAGTATATTTTTTCTACATGTATAAATTTTGTATAAGATTATACAAAATTCCACACTGAGAAAAATATATAAATGTACAATTAGGTATGAAGATGAATGAGAATTCAGGGAATTGGAAAGGGATAACTGAAAGAAATGAAGAATTACTCCTGTCAGTACTATGATTAGAATTATTAGCAAAGCAAATAGCACTTTATGCACATGCTTAAAAACTCTGTATGAGGCTTGTTTTAAGTGCTCAAACTTCTTAACGGATTTGACTTTTAAAAGCAAGATCTTAATTATTTGTTTTATTAAAAGAGTGATGATAATAAATTATAAAATAAACAGGATGGGTTTTCAATCCCATTCCACTGAGGTAGAACCAGTAACAGTTTGGCATGTTTCCTTCTAGCCATTTTTATGAATATAAACATAAATGTATATACTTCTTTGTATATTAAACAGACTTGGAAAATTGCTTAATTCAATTAATATTGCATCATGAACATCTTTTCCACTCTAGGGACTGTTGGACGTTTAAGTTGTAGTTAAGTTTTTCTGTTTTTAAAAAATGCCACAATGAACATCCTTGTACACAAAAAAGCACAAGTTCATACTCTATATACATTTACCTCCATGGAGATTATACAAAATTCCACACTGAGAAAAATATATAAATATCATACCATATAACAATTTTTCCTTTTTTATTGAGTTCTATATTTACTGATTGCATTGGATCGTCAGCAGGCCTATTAGCGACTCTATAATCATGATAGTGAATAGCTAAATTTTTGCTCTAGTCTAATCTACAAAATAAAATTAAAATTACAACACATTCCTTTTACTCAAGAAAACTTCATTCATCCTGAATCCATTAGAACATTACCGCATCTTTTGTTTTCTATTTTCTGTTCTCACTGATTCAACATGTAAAATTATCTGTGCTTCAAACTGAAATTTGAGGTTAAAATATTTTGCATCAATGACTTCTCTAATTTCCAAAGTACTTTCATCACCTCATTTCCTCTTCATACTATCTGCGAAGTGGTTTTATTCTCTATTCTCTTAGTATTCAGTTTAAAGGACAGAGCTTATTCTTACTAACAGAGGGAAACAGAGCTATATAATTCAGAACGAGGAAAATTTTTTAATTACTTAGCTTTGAAAGATGGTTTTGTGACTTTACTTGAATAGGGGTGTGTCTGATATTCAGCGAATTTCCTTCACGCAAAATGATGAAGCAATGAGGCCATACTATTAAAGTCTAATTTAAGAGGAGCTGGGAATATGTCCTGTTTCCATGTCTGGAAACCTATTGAACTCTTCCCTAAAATTCAATCCATTTCAAAGGCTGAGGCAAGGTCTGCCTTGGAATAGGGGAGATGGTAAGTGTTCTCATTTCAAAGGCAGTCTGCTTAAAATTAAACAGAGGGACCTCAGATACCAACAAGGTAGGATAGGTTGAGCCCATGCTCATTGTAGTTGAATAGGGTCTGTCTGCATATTTGAAAACAAAATTAGCCAGAGATAACCAAAATTAAATAGTCTAGAGTTGACTCCACACTTGTTCATAGTTATTTATGTTTAGCTTTGTATCAGTAAATCTGTCTCTCTAATTAAACTATAAATATACTAAAGGCAAAGGTTCACTTCTAACCTTTTAAGGTCAATTAGGATACACTGCACCTGTTATAAGTGTCTTGGATCACAAAGAAATCTTTAAAAAAAAAAAAAAAGAAAGAAAGAAAAACTTTAACCTCAATTTAAGACTGTTAGAAATTAACATTTTAAAAGCTTAAAAATCCTTCATTGGATTATTGAAAGAGAAGATTCTTTTGGATAACCAAAACTCTGCCATATAATGAAGTAAAACTAGTAAAACCACAGAATAAAATTAACAATGCTGATGACCCAATACCTTTCCATCAATGGGAACACCCAGTTCCTCTGAAAACAGGGGGTGAGTTATCCATTTGTAGGCTTCTTTTAGCTGAACTATATCATTTCTTCCCAGCGACAGACTCTGCTTTCTGAATAACATAAAAATTAATTCACTGACATGAAAAGCTTCATTTTTAAGAAAGCAAGAATTTATGTGATTATTAAAAAGTATGTATTATTGAGTGCCTACTATGTCCCAGGCACTATTCTACACATTAGATAGAAAGCAGAGACCAAAGCAGACAAAAATTCCTCAGTTCATGGACCTATATTCTAGTAGAATCAAGAAACTGCTTTTTTTAATGGCATATAAGACAATTTTTGAAGCTTCAAAGACAAAAGCATACAAATGAGGTTTTTCTGAGATAGAATTGCCAGATTCCAGGATTTATACATCAGAAGATGGAAAGGTGGAATAGAGAGGATTATTTATTGCTTAGAAACTACAAACTGTGTATTACAATAATCTCAGACCAAAAATGTTTGTATCTACTCTCTTCCTGATAATGGGGGCTTACTTTTGGGAAATCAATGTAAAAGCTGTACTTCTCTTTACTGGTAAAGAAGAAGTATTAAATCCTAAAGTATCAGTGTTCTAGAATGCTCATCAATTTAACAACATATAAATATCTCAATAAATATTTTACATTCCCCCCAAATCTACTCATGAGCCAATAAATAGGTTTGGGGAAGTCCCAATTATGAGTTCTAGCTTTTAGTTTGTAACCTAAAATGAGATAGAAAGGAACTGAAGTAAAAGGAAAGAAAAACATGGTATGATAATATTTAAACAGTCCTACTCTGCAATATCACTATTAAACAGGCCGTATCATTCAAATAATTAAAACTTCAAATCAGTCCTATAGCTATTTACAGGACTGCTTTTAACAAAGGAGGTGTTTAGGCCAACTTGTGAATCATTTCTTTCAATGTCCTATTTTCACTATTAGAAAGGACAATATAGTCAATATCCATTGTAATTTAATTCCTCAAGACCAAAAGACGCTATGAACTACAGGTAGAAAACAAAACATAATTTAGCTAATGGCTAAACTTAATTGATCTAAATATATACACACACACACACACACATATACAGACCACTGTTCCTCTAAAAATGCAAATTAAGAAATAGTTGATCTACCCATTCTTATCCAGCTGAGAATAATTGGTTAAACAGAATGCTTTCATATGCTTTGGGATTGTGGTTTAACAATGAAATACTCTGATAAGCCCTACATCTGATAAAAAAATTAAGTTACTTCTTTACACTTAAGAACTTATTCAAACACTAAGCATTTTAGCTTCATAAACCATTCCTCATTCTCTATCAGAAACATTTTAGAAATTTTCAAGGACTACCTTGATATTGTACCAACAGTTTAACTAATGATATTTGCATAAAATAGCATCACAGTTGAAAGGTAAATAATTAAGGTATGAGCACACATTTTAAAGAATAAAAAGGTGAAACAAAACACAAGAATGGAAAACCCTTTAAAAATTGTTTAGACTCTAGAGAGTACAAAGGATTGTAGCCAAAGCCAATCCTAAAAATGGATTAAAACATTACTCATTATATAATTAAGAAAACTGATACTTTAAGTCCCTCATGTCTTTGAAAAACATTTGAAGCACCTTAGTCCAGTTTAAAAACTTCAACTACAGGTATTTTTTCCTTCCAGATTAAAGAGCTATAAGAAAGGGTTAAGAGACATTTTGGAAACCTTAACCTCACATTTAAGGCAAAAATAAAATACTTAAAACTCCAAATTTTCAATCCTGCAAGTTGAATGTGGCTAATAGCTTTTCTAATATAATTTAGGGTGAATGTTTTCACAAAGGTCCTTAGCTTATGGCTGATGGTCCTTTAGAGGAATCAGTAGTCATTAAGGTAAATTCAGTACCAATTTAACACTTAGTAACTGCATTTCCCTCTTTCCTCTGTTAGATAACTAATGATGAGGATATCAATTACAATCACTTTTGCTATAGATACAACAGGATAACCATTCTAAAGCAAACATGAACCAAAATATCCAATACATTTTTTCCTAAATTCCTTGAATCAATTCTTTAACGGCAATTCCTCCACAACCTTTTGATATTAGAATGAACTAGGGACACTGAGAGAAAAGACTACTATTCTATATTTTTTTCTGTTCTAGTATCCCTATATTGATCAGGATCTTTGGAAGAACTAAGCTTAGTTTAAAATCCTTCAATAAGAAATAACAACAGCAAGCAAGGTAGATGGAAACTGGAAACATTTAAAAAATAGCATGCTCTGACTTGACTATGCTAACAAATTTCTCAAACATAGGATCAAGCTTTATTATGCCAGAATCACAAGCATTGGAGACTAATTTAACATACCTAACAGAACCCCCAAACCTTTAATAAATATGTGGTTATTACCCTTTTAAAAATGCAGATGTGAAATACAACACACACACAAAAGCCAAATCAACTAATTTTCTATAAAACACCAAGTATGAGATTCTGATACAGAAATTTATACTTCTCTCTGTGGTTTTCTTTCCAGAGTACACAGGAAACTCCAGTAGTCACATGGTCCTTTTCATACTGGTATAAAATTTTTAATTTCAAAATCCAGAAAGCTCTGGGAAATTAAAGATTTTTTCCTTAACTCAGTTGGCAACCAAACTATGACTTGAACATGTGAGACTATTTATTTATACTTTGTTTATCAAATTTAGTGTGACTATTCATATATTTCACTGCAGAAATATTAATGTTTGATTATATAGTACTACACCAGACCCTGGAGGAGATGGGTATATTATATATGGTATTTATACTGCATTACATTTCCAAAGTCTAAAAAATTCTAAATTTCAAAACACATTTGGCACCAAGGGTTTCAGATAAAGGATTGTGGACCTATGTTTTCTATGTCTTATCTATGTATAAACTCACTGTTGTTCTGCCTTAACTAGGACTTTACTATGTATCTTTTATAGCATAATTAGTTTTATAATTTACTTTCTAAGACCAGTATAAAATGTGTTCCTTTAAAATAAGTTGCCAAACTACATGCATTTACATTCACGATAAATCTACCAAAAAAAAAAAAATGAGTCTGCTTTAATAGACTACTAATATGCTGTGCAAATAAACCAATTAAACAAGGTTAACACCTTAAATATATACAATAAAAATTTCCTCTTTGTGCCAATTTCTCTAGCAGCTAGTGAACTCCCTCTAAAAAAAGAGCTAGTAGTAGTAAAAGTACTTTAAGAATCAGGTAGCTTATATTTAAAGGGTAGCAAAAATTCCCAGCCTAAATTACTTACCCCATTTCCTGTTTTACCAGCAACCATGCAGCATGCTGTAGGCAATTTAGTCACACCCAGAAAGAAAAGGGAAAAAATGTTCATTGAAATTTGGTTCCAATATCATTAGTAAACTGCTTAAGTAATTTGCTAATCAAACTCTCCTTTTTAGGAGAGGAGTTAGTGTTCAGAAATGCGGCAATGACCTCAATCTCATTTAAAATCAGAAGTGAGGTAAGATGCCACTTTGTAGTGCTGGCTTGCTGTGGCCTACGAATTCAACAGGGGTATCCCCCTCCTCCCCACAGATTTCTATTTCTCATTAATGAGTTACAAGTGTTTTTTAATATGGGCAGCTTACATTTTTTCCTTAAAATATCTTACTGTTTCATAGGGAAAAGCTCAAAGTGATTGAGGAGTACATACTGTGTCCCCAAAGAAGGACTCAGTTTTTTGTTTCTTTTTTAATAGAGCTAACATTTTTAACTCTAATTAATGATATCCACATGTAAGTGTTTAGGAGTAAAATGTGCTAATGTCTATAACTCACTTTGAAATACAACAAAAACTAAGATGGGTGGCTGGATAAATTGATAGGTATATAATAAAGCAAGTAAAGAAAAACAGCAACAAGTATAGAATCTAGGTGGGTATATGGGTGTTCACTGTACAATTCTTTCAGCTTTAATATAGGTTTGAAAAATTCTCATAATAAAATGCTAGGGAGAATGTTCTGGGAAGGATTAATAAAAAACTGAAAAAGTTGCTAAAATGAAAACAATAACATTCACAATCATGGTCGTTATGAGGATTAAGTGAAATTCATATAAAATGCTTTGCATGGTAAGTGTGTGACACTAAGATTTCTCAGTTTGCCATTAGACTCCCATAGCTTTCACCTTAAAGAAAGGTAATACGTGGCCTGCCTTGTATATACAGCATTTTGTGAACATGACAGAAGCATACATGTGTAAGTCAATAAAATGCCATAAGTAGTCTCTGCTTCTACATGTCACAAAAACGGCCAGTCACATCCACTTCAAGACCTGGAGAAAGATAGGGACAGAGAGAGCAAGACAGAGAGAGAGAGAGACAGGGAGACAAAGACAAACACAAAGAGAGAGACAGAGAGAGAGAGAGACAGCTTTTGTTGTTCATATGTAGAACCCTGTCCTTTTAAACCTCAAGTGGCTGGTGGGGCACCAGAGACTGCGAAAGACTTAGGATCATTTGGAAACATTAGGTGCATTACTTTGTTCAGACATGAGCCAAGCAGAATAAATTAATCACTAGCTAGGTAAGAACTAGAACTGTTCCCAATGCCTAAGTGTCTCATCAGTACCTTCCGATCTGTTAGTTTGTTTACTTTGCTAGCTCAAACTAATACCATTTATAGCGCTGCAAGACCCCTTCCTCCTTGCCTTCCATTTACTCAAGCCCTCTCTGAAAGTGCATGGGCATGGTGTAATACACAAATTATGAGTTGTCAGAAGACCTGGCTTTAGGCTTTACCAGATTTCTGGCACTCAGTTTCCTAATGCGTAAAATAAGAGAGTTAGACTAAGATGATTGTAATTTAAATTTTTCTGGATGGCTAAAGGTCATCAATGGACATTACTTAGTATACTGTTTTGTAACAGGGGCTATTAAGACTTATAGGACTTTGAGATCATAGAAAAAAATAAATATATAATAAAAAAATAAATAAATCGACTAAAGTTGAAACCTTGTATTCAATGTTACCCCACCTTCCTTCAGCCTCCATACTTTAACAGATCAATAAATACTTGTTTCCTCATCTGTAAAGGGATATTAATACTCCCCTTGCAGAGATATTATAAGGATTTAATGAAATTATGTATGTAAAGAACCAAGTAAGATTCCTGGCATGTACTTAATAAATGGTAACTATTACTGTCATTTTTGAATTAAAACCTTATCTGTATTTCACAAGTAATAAAATTATTATCCCTTTAAAGACTTAAAAGGCTTGATCCCTTTCCCTCACATCCCAAACTGCTCTGCTAGAAGTAATTCTGGAACCTCCCTCATCAATGAAACCCTCATGGGTATCTGAGCTATAGAGAACTATCTGTCCTTTTTTTTAAGGGAACTCAGACTCTTCTGTCCTTTTATAGTGACCTTTTTCTCTCTTCTTTTGAGGAAAACTCAGTTCTCTATGGTCACTTCCAGATGATGCCATCAAGTCTGTAATCAACCTGCCATCCTCTGATTATAATGTAGGGTAGAACTGGAGGTTGCCAAGGGAAACCAGATTACCATGTGTAACATGTAAAATTAAATCAAATGTCTTCAGTACCTGAGATTTGTTAAAGGGTTTTTCCTTCCTAATCCTTTGCAGGCTCCCTGCTTAAGCATGCCAGCAGGTTGGACTGAACTAATCACACAGCAGGGGCTGGAAACCTGAATCCCAAAGTAGTCAGTGTTGCTCAATTATTCAATTTTTATCACGTGCTAATAATGCCTTGGACCTGCTTCTGCTGAGGAAAAAGAAGTACATTTCCCCCTTTCAGGTCACCAAGATAATTTTAATGAATGTTCTATTCCTTAGTGGAAAAAATTCATTCTCTAGAGTAAGCAATTTAATTCTTCCTCCGCAACAGAACCAAATGGCATTAAAGTTATCAAGTTTAATCAAATTTGATACCAAAGGCAGCATGTCACCTCCTGAAAATTCAGAAACCACAGAATTTAATCCTGGGCTCAGCTTTGCTAAATGGGGCAGTTGAATAACGTACTTGCTAAAAGTGCTTGTGCACTCTGGCCATACACAGACATACAGACACACATACACAAGCATATACCTGTATACACACATCATGGAAACTCTATGCCTGGGAATGGGTTTTTTTTGGCTGCGTTGGGTCTTTGTTGCTGTGTGCGGGCTTTCTCTAGTTGCGGCGAGCAGGGGCTACCCTATGTTGCAGTGCACGGGCTTCTTGTTGCGGTGGCTTCTCTTGCTGCGGAGCATAGGCTCTAGGTGCTTGGGCTTCAGTAGTTGCAGCAAGCGGGTTTGGTAGTTGTGGCCCGCGGGCCCTAGAGCATGTGGGCTTCACCAGTTGTGGTGCACGGGCTCAGTAGTTGTGGCTCCCGGGCTCTAGAGTGCAGGCTCAGTAGCTGCAGCACAGGGGCTTAGTTGCTCCTCAGCATGTGGGATCTTCCTGGACCAGGGATCAAACCTGTGTCCCCTGCATTGGCAGGCGTATTCTTAACCACTGCGCCACCAGGGAAGTCCAGGGAATGGCTTTTAAGCTTAGAGTTCTGAGCTGGGGGTGCATCCAGCACCAAACTATGAGAGTGGGTTACAGTAAGGCCAGGGATTGAGGCTGATTCAAGCAGAGGTGGAAGGAAGGAAGGACAGAGAGAGAAGGGGAGGAATTAAAAATGGCGTGTTGTCACATACGGATCAATGGAACAGAATAGAGAGCCCAGAAATAAATCCACACACCTATCGTCAATTAATCTGCAACAAAGGAGACAAGAATATAAAATGGGAAAAAGACAGTCTCTTTAGCAAGTGGTGCAGGGAAAGTTGGACAGCTGCATGTAAATAAATGAAGTTAGAACACACCTTCACACCATGCACAAAAATAAACTCAAAATGGCTTAAAGACTTAAACATAAGACATGACACCACAGAACTCCTAGAAGAGAGCATAGGCAAAACATTCTCTAATTGTACCAATATTTTCTTAGGTCAGTCTCCCAAGGCAATAGAAACAAAAACAAAAATAAACAAATGGGACCTAATCAAACTTACAAGCTTTTGCACAGCAAAGGAAACCATAAAAAGAACGAAAAGACCACCTACAGAATGGGAGAAATTATTTGCAAATGATGCGACCGACAAGGGCTTAACCTCCCAAATATATAAACAGCTCATACAACTCAACAACAAAAAAGCAAACAACCCAATTGAAAAATGGGCAGAAGTCCTTAATAGACATTTCTCCAAAGAAGACATACAGATGGCCAGTAGGCACATGAAAAGATGCTCAACATCACTAATTATTAGAGAAATGCAAATCAAAACTACCATGAGGTACTACCTCACACCGGTCAGAATGGCCCTCATTAAAAAGTCTACAAATAACAAATGCTGTAGAGGGTGTGGAGAAAAGGGAACCCTCCTACACTGTTGGTGGGAATGTAAGTTGTACTGCTGGAGAACAGTATGGAGGTTCTTCAGAAAACTAAAATTAGAATTACCAGATGATTCAGCAATCCCCTCCTGGGCACATACCCAGAAAAAACTATAATTCAAAAAGGTACATGCACCCCTATGTTCATTAGCAGCACTGTTCACAATAGCCAAAACATGGAAACAACCTAAATGTCCATCGACAGATGAATGGATAAAGAAGCTGTGGTACATATATACAATGGAATACTACTCAGTCATAAAAAGGAACGAAATAATGCCATTTGCAGCAACATGGATGCAACTAGATTATCACACTAAGTGAAGTAAGTCAGAAAGAGAAAGACAAATACCATATGATATCACTTATATGTGGAAACTAAAATATGGCACAAATGAACCTATCTACAGAACAGAAACAGACTCACTGACATAGAGATCAACCTTGTGGTTGCCAAGGGAGAGGGGAGGAGGGAGAGGGATGGACTGGGAGTCTGGGGTTGGTAGATGCAAACTATTACATATAGAATGGATAAACACCAAGGTCCTACTGTATAGCACAGGCAACTATATCCAATCTCCTGGGATAAACCATCATGGAAAAGAATATAGAAAATCATGTCTATGTGTGTAAAACTGAGTCACTGTGGTGCACAGCAGAGATTGGCACAGCACTGTGAATCAACTACACTTCAGTAAAAAGAAAAAAAGGCATGTTGGGGAACTACAATTCAGTAAAGTTGGAGCTTGGGGTATGTATGTGTGTACAAAAATGTGAGTAGGGGTTCAATGACTAGAGATGAAACTGGAAAGGTCAGCGGATTTTGAGTGCCAAGCTAGGGCATGAATCCAAAGATTGAAACCATAACATGAAGTGCCACGTTATGTGTATACAAATTCCCACGGCAGCACATTTGATCTTCTATAATTGATCAAGTCACAATATAACCATCATCTTCACACTATCGCTTTTCTTATGCGGTAGCTTAAGAGAAAAAAAAAGTATTTCTTGTACAAAAGTATTTCTTTATTATACATGGGAAAATACAGTATGAAACAGGCATATGCTCAGAAAAATGTCAGAATGACTGCAAAAAAGACAATCCACTTTTCTCATATTTGTTGCCTATCTGGCCCTTACAGACACCTGAGTCTGTAATTCCTGACAGAGGGGAAACAAACACTAGACTAAAAGATAGGCTCTAAATATTGTGTGAGCACTTTGCAAGGTGGCTTATCTCTCTGAGTCTTGGTTTCTCAACTATAAGATAAAGGGGCTCAACACTTCATTATTTGGGGGGTACCTCCTATGTGGTGATATCTTTACTGAGAAAACAGACCTGAAAGACTAGTTTCTGCCCATAAGGGAACTCGTGAACTAGGAGAGAATAAAGGTAAGTAAAATGATAATAAAACCAAAATAATGATTAATAATATTAATAAAAATAAAAATACAGAGTGGTGGGGGCTGTGACAAGGACATATTCTGAGTGGACACTTAGGGCATCCTCAGCTCACCCTTGGCATTAGAGTTATCAAGAAGTGACACCTAATCTGAGCTCTGAAGAATCAGGGATTGAGAATTAACTGGGTGAAGAGCGGGGAAAGTACATTCCAAACAGAGGAAACTGTTGTGCAAAGGTCACGGAGCATCAGGAAGGTTCTGGGAACTAAAGGTTAATGGTCCCTAAAGAGCTGAGGATGTGTGGCTGCAAAGTGCAAAGGAGGAAGCAGGACTAAGATCATAGAACTAGTGGTTTAGATTTAGATCTAAACTAGGGGTTTAGATTTTACACTTAAGGCAATATGGTGCCACAGAAGGATTTTAAGCAGTGGAGTAGCATGGTCACATTCGTCATCAGGAATGCTCACTCTGGATGCAGTGGGAATTAGAGGAAGATGGGAACTAAGGGAAATGAAGACGTTTGGTAAACGAAAGCAGTAATTCAAGTAAGAAATAACACATATGGCAGTGGCGGTAGGAATGGAGAGGAGGAGGCAGCTGTAAGAGACAATAAAGACAGACCAGTGGGACTTGGTGATTGACAGTGGTGTTGGGGTTTCTAAATTACCATTAATGCCCTTAAAACTCTGAAGTCTTTTGAATCCTACACGTCTCTTGGACTCATTTATAATAACAAGGGTAATGTAAATATAGACGTGCACCAACAGGGAAATGACAATAGTTGTGTGGGCAGCTAGAAGTACTACCCCCTGCTCTTTCTTCTTCTCCCAACACACACACACACACACACACACACACACACACACACACACACACACACACACACTCTCTTATGTGTTTTTCTTGCATACAAATAGCCAGTTGGGAACTAGGCTCAATAATGATGTTAGTAACAATAGAAACTCTTATTCCCTCTTCCCACCCAGCAAAACTGCCTAAGGTTTCCTTCTCCTCCTCCCCACCCTGCAGTCTGCAACACTTTGAACATCTGTCTCACCAGGGCCCGCTCCTCACCTTGGGTCAGGTTTGGTGTCAGGTGTGGTGGCAGAAAGAGAGGTAGGGAGAATATACTCCTAGAACCCCTATAGACTCTTCCATTTAGCTACTCCCATGTCTCCTCACCACCGTCACCTCCCTGCCACTCTTCTTTTCCCCAGAATCTCAGATGTCAGACCTGTGATGTAACACACTGAGTCTGGATGTCTCTTTTGATAGATAAATGTTCTGTTAGCCATATTTAAAAACCCACCCCAATCCTCTACATTATCTTTCTCCACAGGGTTGAGAAAAAAGAAAATGAAGCCAGACATAAGACCTGCTCACTCCAGCTTTTCCTACCACTGTTGGCAATAAAAACCTTTAGATGGCATTAAAAAGGTTGAACATTTTATTTTTGACAAGGCAAGAGGAGAAAAGCAAGGACAAATCAGCAAAGATAGAATGAATCTGCAGAGCCAAATAATGTACAGCTCTACTGACCCAGTTTCCAAGAGAATTACTATTTCTATTTTGTGAGTTTTAAGAAGGAGAATTTCTATTTCATTTTCCAATAGTCTAGATGCTGATGTTGGCCTACCTCTGAAGGACTTGATTGGAAATAATCACAAGAGGAAATCCTATGGGGGTGGGAAGATGGGGTAGGAGTGGAGGTGGAGAGAAGGAACAGAAAAGACAGAACAGCTGCAATGAATGAAAGGCTCTGGGACAGACATAAATAAAGACAGATACGGTTCAGTCTTGTCCTTCAGCGTCATACACTAATGAGGAGATAACCCGGCAACTGAATTTCAGGTAATTCTAGAGCTCAAAACATCAGTGAAACAGAGACATCTCGACAAATATCTGTTAGCAACTGGGTGTGGCTGAGAGTGCAAATGTGTTTCCTCCTAGAATTTGATTTTAGAGAACTAGCATCCTCAATGAAATACTGGTTAATATGAAGTGAATGTGCAGATTCAAGAGGCTTCAATGTATGAACTAGCTCAATTTCAACAGTCATAAATACAATTTTACTTCAAAACAACTAACAAGAGTAACAGCTTTTAAAGTAAATTTTAAGTTTTGGAATATCAAGGAGACAAACTAATTGTTAGTTGCTGAGAACCTACTAATTGTTGAAAAAGGTCTCTTCAATAAATAACTCAAGAACTCTAAAAACAGAATTATTTTAAAATTATTCAAAATTATCACAGGAAAATTACAAGACTGGAGTCATTCCATGTGTTGAACTTGATTTGCACTAAATGTATTCTTAGGGATAAGGATTTATTTATTGCATTTTTTAAAATTAATTTTTAGATATTACTTTTTAAATATACTAAAAGAATATTATAAAATAATCAGACTTCTGGCTTCAAGATGGTGGAAAAAAGCCCTTTCTGCCCACTTCTCTGGAAAATCATCGCAAAATCAGGAGAATGAGAAACAGAAAAGGAAACTCCATCTACAATGAAACAAGAAAATACTCATCACCCCAACTCTTGATAGGTGACAGAAAGGGAATGCAGGAGTAGAAAGTAGCAGAGCCCAGGAAGCTGATCCCTCAGTCTCAGCAAAGGGAGATGCTTGCTCCTCCAAGCCCTGCAAAGCTGAGGACGAGAGGCCTAAGACAATAGAGGGTGAAACATGGGCTAAAAAGAAGGGGAATAGCTGAAGGCTTGTATAAAGAACGGATAGACCCCCAACCCGCTCCCTGACACCAAGCAATAGGAGATTTATACTCTGAGAAACTAAACTAGAGGTGTCTGCACTAAGGAGCCCCTGGCAAGAGGACAGCTGGAGTGAAGCCCTGCAAGGAAAACAGGAGGGGTCAGTGAGAGCTTACAGTCTGATCAGAGACCTGCAACCCCCTTTCCTACCCTGCTCTGGGAACTCAGGCTGCCAAGCTTATATCTTTCTGCATGGGAGATTAGAGGATTCTTCTCTGGAGAAACTGGATGGTTTCTGAGGGAAATTTTTCAGATAATGTCATATGGTCCTTCCTTTTAAAAAGTCAGTTTACTACCTGTTCTCTTCCAATAAAACCCAGTCAACAAGCACCACCATCCCACACCATACACACATAACTTTCAATCACCTTTTAATGTTCTATGCTTAAATGAATGGACAGATATCACTAGTCATTTGAAGAAAATCTCTAACATGAAAGGAAGAAACCAAAACATCAAACACAAGTGGAAAGAATAATGCACGAATTCCCATGTACCCTTCAAGCTGACTTCAAGTTATCAACGTTTTGCCAAACATGTTTTATCTATCTCTATTGCTTTTTTTCTTTTTAAGAGGGAGGTGGGTAGGAGTTATTAAAAGAAAATCTCAAACAATTTCACCTGTGAATATCTTCCAATGGAAACATTTTTAAAAGCAATATTCTTTGCTGTCATTTAAACTTACAGTGAAACATTTCTGATGTCAATTTTAAAATATGTAAGGAAGTACATCGTTTCTCAAAATTCTTTTGGGGCTGGAGAAGGGTACATAAGCAAAAAAGTGTGAAAAGCATTTACTGAACCTTAGAATAGACAAACACCATTAGAAATGAAAAAGGGACTAGAACCACGTGTGCAGAGAAGGGTTTTTTTTTTCCTCATTTTCTGTTCTTTTTATATAACATGTTAAAAAGTATAGAACATACTGTTATTTACTGTGGAACGTAATTTTCTCTCTCTCTTTCTCTAAGGATATTATCTCAACCTCAAAGGTTTTGTGTTTTTTCAGCAAAAAATAAAGAAGTATGAGGGTCCCTGGGGAGTGGAGAAGGAAAGACCTCCTTCCTCCCATTCCCCCTTTCTTCCTCTTACTCTGATCATTGGATAGATATAAATTGCCACTGCTGCTGCTGCTGGCAACCTGGGTAAGACATGCTGGATATGGTCCAGAGTGACCACAGTCAATGACAAATAACATTGTGTGTCCATGTGTGGTAGGCATATATTAGTAGACAAAACAGACACAAATCCCTGTCCTTACAAAATTTATAGTCAAACAGAAAACAAGCAAAATAAATAAATAAATCACACGCTGTTTTATGTGATAACTGCAATGAGAAATGATAGATACAGTGGAGAAAAGTAAAACAGGAAAGAGGAATGGAAGAAGAGCAATTTGCAATTTTAAACAGGGTAGTAAGGGAAAGCCTCACTGAGAAGGAAAAAAGATATGAAGGAGGTGAGGGAATAAGCCATACATATATCTGAGGGAGAAATATTTTAGGCAGAGGGAATAGCAATGCAAAGGCCCTGAGGCAGAAGTGTGCCTGTTGTGTCCAATGTGGCTGGAACAGTCAGGGAAGAGAACAAGTATCAAGTGATGAAGTCAAAGAACTAAGGTGCAGCGGTAGGGTAGGGCCAGTATAGGACCTTGTAGGCAATTAAAGAACTTTAATTTTACTCTGAGGGAGATGGGGAGACATAGGAGGGTAAGCAAAGGAAGGACATGAATTGATTTACTTTTTAAAGTGGTAGGGGACAAGCATGGAAGCAGGGACAGCTTTTAGGAGGCTACCGTAAAAATCCAAGCAATTGCTCAACCTGCCTCTGGATAAAGGAAATGATTTTGACAGGTACAGCAAGGAGAAGGATTAGGGTCTATTCCAGTCTTGGATCTGAATGCCTTCAAACTAACCCTTGTTCAACAGTCCTTGGCCCATTTGCTGAAAGAATAAGTTGAGGCTTTACCAGCTAAAACCCTGTCCTAGGTCTTGGCTTGTAACCCTATGCCTCATACTGTGCTGGACTATTCCCTTCCAAGAAGGAGCTCCCAGTGCACAGGTAGCAAGCAGGAGGTACCAGGCCCAGGCATCTCATCTGTGCCCTGCAGTACATCTCCACAGGCACTGGCCTTCAGAGCCAGAGGCTTCTAGACAGTCATCATGGATAAGAAGATCAAATAGTCCAGCTTGATGGGACTGGGGAAGAGGGTACACTGAGGACAGACAGCTGGCATGCATAGATTGCAGGCCCCAGAAAAGTACTGACCATGGGATTCATAGTGGCCAGGATCCTGTACATAGCAGACTCAGTCTAGGGAGTTTTCTGGATTCCTACCTTGGACACAATATGGGTTTCAAGAAATCCAATGTAACCATCAGAGCATGGGGCTGGCCTATGACAGCAACTTCCCTGGGAGAGCCTCCCACTCTTCCTGCTACGGCTCAGGAGCTCCATGCCTTTCATCCAGGCCGACCATCAGAAGCCTGTCAGTTCACATATCTAAGTCACTGCTGTAAACATGGCCTGTGGACAAAATCAGCCACAAAGAAGATCCAAAATACCAAGTGGGCCAGTTCTTCTATCTACATTGGGGTTCTGCTCGCAAGCACACATGAAGAGACACACAATAAATATGTAAAAATCATAGATGCAGCAAATATGTATGTGTACGTACAGACGCATATATATATGTATGTATATGTGTGTGTGTGTGTGTGCGTGTGTATATACATATATATATATATATATATATATATATATATATATATATATATATATATATATATATACACATACCCATAAGGCAGAAGGCAGAATATTCTATTCAAAGAAGATTTCAAGAAACATAGCTGATAAGTACATGCATTTTCAAAAAAATTAAATTATTAAATCTAGATCAGTGGTTCTCAGTTTGGTTTCAGGACTTTTTACAGTATTAAACATTTTTGAGAACCCAGTATAGCTTTTGTTTATGTTGGTTATATCTATCAATATTTATAATATTAGTAATTAAAACTAAAAATTTTTAAAATATTAATTCACCTAAAATTGATAACAAAGTAATAAATCTACTACATGCTAACATAAATAACACTTTTTAAATATTATATTTTTCAAACAAAATAATTTAGAAGAATGGCAATGCGGTACATTTTTGCAATTTCCTCAGTATACATCTTAATAAAAGATAGCTGGTTTTTCATATCTGCTTCTACATTCAATTTGCTGCAATAGTACATATCATGTAGCCTCTGGAAAACTCCACTGTATACTCTTGAAAGGATGAGAAGGAAAAAGGCAAATAATTATATATTATTATGAAAATACTTTTGGCCTTATGAACCTCTTGCAAGGACCCCTAGTAGTCCCTACACCACACTCTGAGAACTACTGATGTGACTGAAATGAACAATTTTGAAGGAACATACAAATAATTAAAATTTGACAAAACATGAATGAACAAAACCATACAGACCAATAACCTTCAAAAGAATAAACTGAAAAAGTAATAAAGATCTCCCCTTAGTACTCCCTAAAATGTTTTTTTAAGTGTAGTCTACCAGACCTTCAAGAAACAGAAACAGAATACTCCTTTGTTGCTAAAATTTTCCAAACACAAAAGATAGAAAGCCTAAACTTGCTCAAGCCTCTTAGATAGCCTCATCCACCAGACGGCAGACAGCAGAAGCAAGAAGAACTACAATCCTGCAGCCTGTGGAACAAAATCCACATTCACAGAAAGATAGACAAGATGAAAAGGCAGAGGGCTATGTAACAGATGAAGAACAAGATATACTTAAAGTGATGAAAGGGAAGAACCTACAAACAAGATTACTCTACCCGGCAAGGATCTCATTCAGATTCGATGGAGAAATCAAAAGCTTTACAGACAAGCAAAAGCTAAGAGAATTCAGCACCACCAAACCAGCTCTACAACAACTGCTAAAGGAACTTCTTTAAGTGGGAAACACAAGAGAAGAAAAGGACCTACAAAAACAAACCCAAAACAATTAAGAAAATGGTCATAGGAACATACATATCGATAATTACCTTAAAAGTGAATGGATTGAATGCTCCAACCAAAAGACACAGGCTTGCTGAATGGATACAAAAACAAGACCCGTCTATATGTTGTCTACAAGAGACCCACTTCAGACCTAGGGACACATACAGACTGAAAGTGAGGGAATGGAAAAAGATATTCCATGAAAATGGAAATCAAAATAAAGCTGGAGTAGCAACACTCATATCAGATAAAATAGACTTCAAAATAAAGAATGTTACAAGAGACAAGGAAGGACACTACATAATGATCAAGGGATCAATCCAAGAAGATATAACAATTATAAATATATATGCACCCAACATAGGAGCACCTCAATACATAAGGCAACTGCTTACAGCTATAAAAGAGGAAATCGACAGTAACACAATAAGAGTGGGGGACTTTAACATCTCACTTACACCAATGGAGAGATCATCCAAAATGAAAATAAATAAGGAAACAGAAGCTTTAAATGACACAATAGACCAGATAGATTTAATTGATATTTATAGGACATTCCATCCAAAAACAGCAGATTACACTTTCTTCTCAAGTGCGCACGGAACATTCTCCAGGAAAGATCACATCTTGGGTCACAAATCAAGCTTCAGTAAATTAAGAAAATTGAAATCATATCAAGCATCTTATCTGACCACAACGCTATGAGATTAGAAATGAATTACAGGGAAAAAATCCGTAAAAAACACAAACACATGGAGGCTAAACAATACGTTACTAAATAACCAAGAGATCACTGAAGAAATCAAAGAGGAAATCAAAAAATACCTGGAGACAAATGACAATGAAAACACGATGATCCAAAACCTATGGGATGCAGCAAAAGCAGTTCTAAGAGGGAAGTTTATAGCTATACAAGCCTACCTCAAGAAACAAGAAAAATCTCAAACAAACAATCTAACCTTACACCTAAAGGAACTACAGAAAGAAGAACAAACAAAACCCAAAGTTAGCAGAAGGAAAGAAATCATAAAGATCAGAGCAGAAGTAAATGAAATAGAAACAAAGAAAACAATAGCAAAGATCAATAAAACTAAAAGCTGGTTCTTTGAGAAGACAAACAAAATTGATAAACCATTAGCCAGACTCATCAAGAAAAAGAGGGAGAGGACTCAGATCAATAAAATTAGAAATGAAAAAGGAGAAATCACAACTGACACCGCAGAAATACAAAGGATCATAAGAGATTACTACCAGCAACTCTATGCCAATAAAATGGACAACCTGGAAGAAATGGACAAATTCTTAGAAAGGTATAACCTTCCAAGACTGAACCAGGAAGAAATAGAAAATATGAACAGACCAATCACAAGTAATGAAATTGAAACTGTGATTAAAAATCTTCCAACAAACAAAAGTCCAGGACCAGATGGCTTCACAGGTGAATTCTGTCAAACATTTAGAGAAGAGCTAACACTCATCCTTCTCAAACTCTTCCAAAAAATTGCAGAGGAAGGAACACTCCCAAACTCATTCTATGAGGCCACCATCACCCTGATACCAAAACCAGACAAAGATACTACAAAAAAAGAAAATTACAGACCAATATCACTGATGAATATAGATGTAAAAATCCTCAACAAAATACTAGCAAACAGAATCGAACAACACATTAAAAGGATCATACACCACGATCAAGTGGGATTTATCCCAGGGATGCAAGGATTCTTCAATATATGCAAATCAATCAATGTGATACACCATATTAACAAATTGAAGAAGAAAAACCATATGATCATCTCAATAGATGCAGAAAAAGCTTCTGACAAAATTCAACACCCATTTATGATAAAAACTCTCCAGAAAGTGGGCATAGATGGAACCTACCTCAACATAATAAAGGCCATATACAACAAACCCACAGCAAACATCATTCTCAATGGTGAAAAACTGAAAGCATTTCCTCTAAGATCAGGAACAAGACAAGGATGCCCACTCTCACCACTATTATTCAACATAGTTTTGGAAGTCCTAGCCATGGCAATCAGAGAAGAAAAAGAAAGAAACGGAATACAAATTGGAAAAGAAGAAGTAAAACTCTCCCTGTTTGCAGATGACATGATACTATACATAGAGAATCCTAAAGATGCCACCAGAAAACTACTAGAGCTTATCAATGAATTTGGTAAAGTTGCAGGATACAAAATTAATGCACAGAAATCTCTTGCATTCCTATACACTAATGATGAAAAATCTGAAAGAGAAATTAAGGAAACACTTCCATTTACCATTGCAACAAGAAGAATAAAATACCTAGGAATAAACCTACCTAGGGAGACAAAAGACCTGTATGCAGAAAACTATAAGACACTGATGAAAGAAGTTAAAGATGATACCAACAGATGGAGAGATATACCATGTTCTTGGATTGGAAGAATCAACATTGTGAAAATGACTATACTACCCAAAGCAATCTACAGATTCAGTGCAATCCCTATCAAATTACCAATGGCATTTTTTACAGAACTAGAACAAAAAGTCTTAAAATTTGTATGGAGACACAAAAGACCCCAAATAGCCAAAGCAGTCTTGAGGGAAAAAAACGGAGCTGGAGGAATCAGACTCCCTGACTTGAGACTATACTGCAAAGCTACAGTAATCAAGACAATTTGGTACTGGCACAAAAACAGAAACATAGATCAATGGAACAGGATAGAAAGCCCAGAGATAAAGCCATGCACCTATGGTCAACTAATCTATGACAAAGGAGGAAAGGATATACAATGGAGAAAAGACAGTCTCTTCAATAAGTGGTGCTGGGAAAACTGGACAGCTACATGTAAAAGAATGAAATTAGAACACTCCCTAACACCGTGCACAAAAATAAACTCAAAATGGAGTTTAATGTAAATGTAAGACCGGACACTATAAAACTCTTAGAGGCAAACATAGGAAGAACACTCTTTGACATAAATCACAGGAAGATCTGTTTTGATCCACCTCCTAGAGTAATGGAAATAAAAACACAAATAAACAAATGGGACCTAATGAAACTTCAAAGCTTTTGCACAGCAAAGGAAACCATAAAGAAGACGAAAAGACAACCCTCAGAATGGGAGAAAATATTTGCAAACGAATCAATGGACAAAGGATTAATCTCCAAAATATATAAACAGCTCATGCAGCTCAATATTAAAAAAACAAACAACCCAACCAAAAAATGGGCAGAAGACCTAAATAGACATTTCTCCAAACAAGACATACAGATGGCCAAGAAGCACATGAAAAGCTGCTCAACATCACTAATTATTAGAGAAATGCAAATCAAAACTACAATGAGGTATCACCTCACACCAGTTAGAATGGGCATCATCAGAAAATCTACAAACAACAAATGCCTGAGAGGGTGTGGAGAAAAGGGAACCCTCTTGCACTCTTGGTGGGAATGTAAATTGATACAGCCACTATGGAGAACAGTATGGAGGTCCCTTAAAAAACTAAAAATAGAATTACCATATGATCCAGCAATCCCACTACTGGGCATATACCCAGAGAAAACCATAATTCAAAAAGACACATGCACCCCAATGTTCATTGCAGCACTATTTACAATAGTCAGGCCATGGTAGCAACCTAAATGCCCACCGACAGACAAATGGATAAAGAAGGTGTGGTACATATATACAATGGAATATTACTCAGCCATAAAAAAGAACGAAATTGAGTCATTTGTTGAGACGTGGATGGATCTAGAGACTATCATACAGAGTGAAGTAAGTCAGAAAGAGAAAAACAAATATTGTATGTTAACGCATGTATGTGGAACCTAGAAAAATGGTACAGATGAGCCGGTTTGCAGGGCAGAAGTTGAGACACAGATGTAGAGGACAAATGTATGGACACTGAGGGGGGAAAGCCGGGGTGGGTGGGGATGGTGGTGTGATGAATTGGGCGATTGGGATTGACATGTATACACTGATGTGTATAAAACTGATGACTAATAAGAACCTGCTGTATAAAAAAATAAATAAAATTAAATTTAAAAATTAAAAAAAAAAAGATAGAAAGCCTGTTAATTAAATCCACATGGCTTACCTAATCTAATATTCAAACCATAATCTAATATGTAATCTAATTGCATAATTTAATACCCAAACCAAAGGTAGCATAAAAATGGTTTTTATGCTGTACATATGTATATACATATATACATATGTATGTATATATGTAAAAATCCTATATAAAATATTAATAAGTCAAATTTTTATGTAAATAAAATGACTAAAAAATGTTATCTCAGGAAAACAACAAAAGTTCAACATAAGAAAATCAATTCATTTACTTGGCTATAATAATAGCTAAAATGAGAAAAACATGTCTGCAAATATCTGTTCCTGATTAAAAAAACTTCCTAAACTTGGAATAGAAGCAAACTTCCTTAAATAGAGAAAGAGTATGTATCAGAAAAGAGTTAACAACGTAATTAATATTTAAACTCTAGAAACATTCCTATTATTGAGGGTCAAGACAAGAGTCACTAGTATTACCGTTACGTAACATGTTTTGGACGTCCTAATCAAGTCTATAAGATAAATACACACACATACATACATACACACATATACAATAAATATACACATAAATAGTAGAAAAAAAAGAATAGAAAAATGATCATTATTTGCAAATAAGGTAATAGCATATTTAGATAATCAACTGAAAAACCACTAGAATTAATAATAGAGGTTAGAAAGTTGGGCAGTTACAAGATAAATATCAAGACACACAAACATACACACATTACTTTACTAGTAACCAAGTAGAAAATGTTATTAAAAAAAACCCCTCAGATTACAATTAAAATAAAAAATGAAAACACGTTAAAAAAAACCCACATAGGAATAAATTTATGAAACGTGAGATGAAAACTGTAAAATAATTGTAAGCCCAAACAAAGAATTGAAAAAATGTAGAGAAATTTGTTCCTAGTTGAAAAGTTCCACAAAAATTAGAAATTTAAGTTTGTTGAATGATCATAAACAAAGGTAAATGACAAATGACAGGCTGGAAGAAATAAAATAGACAAAGGATCAATAACCATATGTCCAAAGAGCTCTTAGAAATCAATTTTAAAGAGCCAAATAAACAAATGAAAAGGAACCCCAATGGTTAATAAGCATGCAAAAGAGATGTGAAACCTCACTTGAAAATCAAAGTGTAAATTAAACAAGATAATTTTTGCGTGGTTTAGAATACGAAAGAGTATGATATACCCAGTTTGGGCAAGGGTACAAGGTTGTAATACACTGTTGTAAACTGGTAACATCTTTTAGGAGGGCAATTTGGAAATACTTATCAAAATTTTAATCAATTCAAAGAGAAGAGTTACCCATTTTAAATGTAAACCTCATTCCCCATAAATACAATAGCTATCTTTAGAAGTGCTGTGATGACAGAATGAATGTTTTGCAAACTATAAAATGTACACACAACACCCTCCCCCACCCCATATATCATGATCTTATTTTCAGAGAAAAATCTTTCTCCAAGTTAATGAATTTTATAATTTGAGAAATAGCTTATGTGTGAAGGTATTAATATTGGAGGCTTTCTAAATTTATTAAAACAATGTCCTGAAAACTTCAGACAAAATCTTTCCAAATAAATGACAAACTCCTCTGATCTGGTAAGGTTTAGTGTGCCTACCGCTTTTTCTTTCCAGGAACTTGCCTAAGTAGTGTCAGAGGCGGGATGGGAAGGAGGTCAAAAAGCATCCTGGAAAAAGCATGGGAGTCTGAAATGGAAAGAACTGGGTTCAAGTTCTCTTCCTACTTAGCAGCAAGTAATTTGGGGCAATTAAATGCCCTTTTGGTGTTTGTTTCCTCGTCTGTAAAACAGGGAGAATGCTGTTTCTTGCATAATTGGAAGTTTAAATGAGATATTCTACCAAACTGTTAACTGTTGTTTTTATAATGCAGGTCTCCTAACTCTGTTTAGTAATGCACATTAAACAAAAAAGGGGATTTCCTCAAGCCTTGCCCCTTCCAAACTTTCAGTTCTAGTTTTAGTCTAAAAGTTTAAGGAAGGTGATTTGTTGTGAATTTGAGAATAGAACAGCATCCGCACTGGGCCAGTTTCTAGCCATGAATGCTAGTTAACAGGTGTGCAAGACATAAAGGCAAATACATGATCAAGGCAGATCAAACCATACACCCAACAACAAAAGGCAGTATGACGCTGGGGAAAGGAGAAAGGCAGGGGCCCTTGGACCTTACGTTTTGTGCAGTTTGAATCCTGCCAATATCTTTATTAGGACACCTTGCTATAGTATTTAGAAGGAAGGGAGGGAGCAAGGGAAGGCAGGAAGGTAAGGGAGAGGGAAAGGGGGAGAAAGAGACAGAGACAGTGAGAGGAAAAGAAGGAAAAAGGAACCACAGATTCCTACGAATAATTTGGTGAAGACTATCTAACGGCAAGATCTAATGACAAAGCTTTGGTGGCTGGGACATTTCAAGTGCATTTCTAGAAAATGGCAGTGTGATGAGTTAGTTATTCATATACTACCATTAATTTGTACAACATGATATAAAAATAGAAGCTAAAATAATTAAACAAATAAAAAAGGCCTAAGTTCATGAGATGTCAAAAATGATTATTAAATACAGTCATGAGTCTAATTGGTAATGAATTTTTTCTACCCTTTTCTTCCACCTACCATTCCTCCATTACATAACCTTAAAATATGCAAACATTGTAAAGGTCTTATTGGGTATGAACCCTACTATTAACTGCCAAAAAAGAATATAAAATGTCTTCAAGAATATTTTTTCTTCATATTTTTCCATATAATTAATTTGTAAAATAGAAACTAAACTGACAGATTTCCATTAGGGTTGTTATAGCATAAAGAAGTATTTCTAACCTCACAGATGAAAGAAACTAGACAGTATACTTTGATTTTGGTAATTTGTTTCATGTAGTAAATAAAAATAATGTAACTATAATAAAAATTAAAATGAGACAAATGCAAAAATTATATTTTAAAAGTAAGAAAGTGTATTTGGACTTCTGGGTAAAGAGAGAATATCAAATTCAGGTATGTACTTTTGCTAATCCTCTAAAACAACAAGTAACGAGATTTGTTAAAAGAGCATAAAATCCACCAGGGTGGGGACAGTGGGAGTGTAGTTAGAAATCTGGAAGTTGGAAAGCAGATAGAGGAGTAGTAAAGGACAGAGACACACACACACACAAAAAGCTGAATCCTAAACTGGCAGCACGCATAACTGATACGCCACAATCAGCAAAAGTCTGAGGAGTAAACACACCACCATGGAATTCTGGAAGTGGGGATAGAAGGAGCAAAAGAAGGAAGTTTGACTGAAAATCTGTTTGAAAAAAGAGGTAGATCTTCAAATCCCTCACACCACTTCATTCAGCCAGGTGAATGACCTGCCCTAACTCCTCTAAAAGACTATTTTTTCTGGAGAAGGTAAAATGAGGGGGTCATGAGTCACATGAAGGGAAATGACACCAGATGGCAACTTGGATCTACAGGAAATGAGGAGCACTAGAAATGGTAAATTTGTGGTAAATATAATAGGTAGGCATATTGTTTTCATCTCTTCTTTCAAAGATATATATTTCAGGGCAAAAATTATAACAGTATTGTAGGGTTAAAACGTATATAGACATAACAGATATACAACAATTGCACTAAGAACAGTAAAATAGAAATATAATGTTGTAAGATTATAATATTCCTGATTGAGTTAAGATAAAGATGCTTATTATAGCCCCTAGAGCAAAAGTTGGCAACATTTTTCTGTTAAAGACCAGATAGTACATATCTTAGGCTTTGCTGGACATATGCATCTAGCACACCTAATCAACTCTGCTATTGTAGCGCAAAAGAAGAAAAACCTAAGATAAACTATCTAAGCTCCCAACTTTAGGAAAACAGAAAAAGAACAATTAAAGCCATAATAAGTAGAAGGAAGAAAATAATAAAGAACAGAAATCAATGAAATATAAAATAAACATATACAGAATAAATCAATGAAACCAAATACTGGTTCTTTGAAAAGATCAATAACATTGGTAAATCTCTAGCTGCACAGATCACAGGAAAAAAAAGAGAAGACACAAATTACCATTGTCATGGAATAAAACATTAAACCATAAGAAGGGGGAATATTATGAAAAACTTTATGAAAATAAATCTGACAACTTAGATGAAACAAATTCCTCAAAAGATACAAATTATCAAAACTGACACAAGAAGTAATAGGAAACTTGAATAACCCACTATCAACTGAAGAAACTGAATTTGTAATAAAAAACATAGTCAAATATCCTAAGGAATCTACAACAAAACTATTAGAACTATTTTTAAAAGTTTAGCAAGATTGCAGGTTACAAGTCTGCAAAAACCAACTACGTTTCTACAGATCAGCAATGAAAAATTGGAAAATGCAATAAAACTCCAATTCCACTTACAAGGGCACCCAAAACAATGAAATTCTTAGGGACAAATTATTTTAAATATGTGTGAAATCTGTACACTGAAAACTGTAAACCATTGCTGAAAGAAATTAAAGATCAAAATAAATGAAAGTGGGAATGTAGACTAGTACAACCACTTTGAAAATAGTTTGGCATAATCTGATAAACTCAAAGAAATGTATTCCTTATGACTCAGCAATTCCACTCATAGGCATACACCATAGATAAACTCCTGCATATGTGCACTAGGATAAGCTTCAAGAATGTTGATGGTTTCACTGTTGAAAGTAGCTAAAAACTAGAAATGACCTCAATATCCGTTAATAGTAGTATGAATAAACTGCAGTATATTCATGCAACTGAATACCATACAGCAATGACAAACTACAGCTCCACATAGCAATATGAATGAATCTCTTAAAAATAACATCAAATGATAGAAGCCAGACACAAAAGATTTATCATTTTATGATTCCATTTTATATAAAGTTCAAAATCAGGCCCATTTCAACTCTAGCTTTAGGAGTAAAGACAATGGTTATCTGTGAGAAGGAAGGGGTTAAATGCTGATGAATATAAAAACATAAATTGCTAAAAAGAAAATGAAAATATTTCTATTCCAGAATAGATTTCAACTTCAAGGACTCACATCATGTAATCTCTGTGTTTCCTATGAGGCAATTACTTAAAATGTGAGAAACATGAAAGACAAAACAAACTGGAAAAAGACTACCTAAGATGTCCAACAAGCTATCCAATAGACGTACTGTATCACAAGCTCAGGAGAAAAAAGTCTCTATGCTAATTGAATATTGTTTATCTGAACACTCACTCTGATTCATTACACTATACCTGTAGTGAGTATGATTAAAAGCCCTTCAAAAGACACATGTGGTGCATCTTAATCTTATTTGCAAAATAACTCAGGTTGCATCATGAATAAAAATGTTATCCAAAAGAAGTGCCCTGAATACATGTCTGCATTTTAAAAAATCTTTTGGAATACCAATTTAGCATTCGTTCCTGGTTACTGATTTAATCAATAGGGCTTGAGTGTACATGCCCACTTTCTTCATAAGGAGAGATTCTACCTTGATAGGTAATGCTTTCAGAAATACAATCCAAAGTCTCACTAAAATCATTCTCTCACAGTTTCTAATATGAATTTATAGTGATAATACCAAATGAACAGAATATTATCAATACACATAACACCCCAGCCTCACAAAAAATTTAAATCCTAGATGTGAACTAAATTCTAAATAGAAACTATTTTATATTATGATTTTTTTTTTTTAATGAGTTGAGTTTTTTTTTAATTTATTTTTATTTTTATTTTATTTATTTATTTTTGGCTGTGTTGGGTCTTCATTGTTGCACACGGGCTTTTCTCTAGCTGCGGTGAGTGGGGGCTACTCTTCGTTGCGGTGAGCGGGCTTCTCATCGTGGTGGCTTCTCTTGTTGCAGAGCACGGGCTCTAGGCACGCGGGCTTCAGTAGTTGTGGCTCACAGGCTCTAGAGTGCAGGCTCAGTAGTTGTGGCGCATGGGCTTAGTTGCTCCACACCATGTGGGATCTTCCCGGATCAGGGATCAAACCTGTGTCCCCTGCATTGGCAGGCAGATTCTTATCCACTGTGTCACCAGGGAAGCCCTGATTTTTTAAATTGAGATAAAATTGGTATATAACATTATATGTTTCAGGTGTACAACATTATAATTTGACATCTGTATATACTACAAAGTGATCAGTACCAATAGTCTAGTTACCATCCATCACCATACAATTGACCCCCCTCACCCATTCCATCCATCTTGCAACCCCCTTTCCCTCTGATAGCGACCAATCTATTCTCTGTATCTGTGAGCTTGGAGGGGTTTTTAAAAAATATTTATTTATTATTTTTAGCTGTGTCGGGTCTTTTTGTTGCAGCATGCAGGATCTTTCGTTGCGGCACACAGGATCTTTCGTTGTGGTGTGCCGGCTTCTCTCTAGTTGTGGTGCATGGGCTTCAGAGCGCGTGGGCTCAGTAGTTGCGGCACGTGGGCTCTCTAGTTGTGGCGCGCAGGCTTAGTTGCCCCGCAGCATGTGGGATCTTAGTCCCCTGCATTTGAAGGCAGATTCTCAACAGCTGGACCACCAGGGAAGTCCCCTGTGAGTTTATTTTTGTTTTGCTTTATTTGTTCATTTGTTTTTTTAAGTTCCACATATGAGTGAAATCATACAGTTTTGTCTTTCTCTGACTTATTTCACTTAGCATAATATCCTCAAGTTTCATTCACAGTGTTGCAAGTGGCAAGATTTCATTATTTTCATGGCTGAGTAATATTCCACTGTGTATATATACCACATCTTCTTCATCCATTCATCCTTCAATGAACATCTAGGTTGTTTCCATATCTTGGCTATTGTAAATAATGCTGAATGAACATAGGGGTACATATATCTTTTCAAATTAGTAATTTTGTATTCTTTGGATAATTACCCAGAAGTGGAATAGCTGGATCATATCATAGTTCTAGTCTTAATTTTTTGAGGAATCCCCATACTGTGTTCCATAGTGGCTGCACCAATTTATATTCTCACTAACGGTGTACAAGAGTTCCCCTTTTTCTACATTCTCTCCAACACTTGCAATTTCTTGTCTCTTTTATAATAACCATTCTAATAGGTGTGATATGATTCTTTATATAAGAATAAAAGGGCTACCTGTGTTGATACCAACATATCTATTTCATTATTTCATTTCCTTTTTTATACATCATGACCACATCTAAATAAAATCCATTTATTTTTCCCCACAAATTAGTTCCCCTCATATTATACCTGCCCAGATACTCACAATAACATTTTAACAACCACCTCAGAGAAAAACTGAGATTCCACCAGAGAAAAGAATCAAGAGTTTCAATCACATCAATACTACAACAGTTACTTATATGAATAACTGTCTTTTTTTTTTTTCTGGCTGCACTGCGCAGCCTGTGCGATCTTAGTTTCCTGACCAGGGACTGAACCCGGGTCACGGCAGTGAAACCACCTAGTCATAACCACTGGACCACCAGGGAATTCTCTGAATAGCTTTTAAATGATAATAAAAATAATATATGACTCTTTAATTTGCCATATATATAAATTTTTAAATAAAAAATTTATATAATTATATACCTCTTAAATAAAAAACTTGCCCTCTTCCTTCTGCCAGTACCTGCTCTGAGCAATCTTGCCAAGGTTGTAGAGACAGCCATACACCCATCTGATCTCCGACCCACTAACTGTTAAACCAAAAGCTACAAGCAATAAAAAGGAAGTAACACTGTGAAATGACAATCCAATGCTAAACTAAGGCCTTTCACATGAGAGTTTTATAAACGATGAGTGTCCAAATTGGTTGAAAAATATTTATCATATTAAAAAAAAAATCAGATAACTCTGCATAATAAAAATAATGGCAAGGAAAAAGATACCCAGTTTTTCTTAGGAAAAAAAATTCTCAGATACCATTTCCTTGAATGGTATTTACTCTAGAAAATAGGTTCCACTAATATTGATCCTGTATTAATACTGGTAAGGAAAAACAGTTTCATTTAAAAGGAAAGATTTGTGGGACTTCCCTGATGGTCCAGTGGGTAAGACTCCGTGCTCCCAATGCAGGGGGACTGCATTCGACCCCTGGTCAGGGAACTAGATCCCGCATGCATGCTGCAACTAAGAGTTCGCATGCCGCAACTAAGAAGTCCACATGCCGCAACAAAGATCCCACGTGCTGCAACTAAGACCCAGTGCAGCCAAAATAATAAATAAATAAATAAATATTTTTAAAAATAAAAGGAAAGATTTGTAAAGATAACATCCAATATTTTAAGCAGTACAACCTAATTTTTTTTAAAAAAGAAGCAGGAGCAGCTGCAGCACTACCATTAATTAATACTACTAATTCTTCTTTATTTTTAAAGGTAAGAAAGTACCAGTACTAGTTCTCAAGAAAGAGGTTTCTGAGAAGTCAATAATGAAGTTGGATTTGTCTGACTTCAGGGTGGCACCAGCTCCCTCTTTTTGGATATTTGGAGTATACATGACAAAAGGACATGGCTGAAATCCTGACATGCCCACCTCTAATTATTAAGGGAATAACATAATAATTCATCATCATACACACCTACCAATCGTCCTAAGATTAAAGGAAAAACAGAAGTAGCTCCTCACAAAAATGAATGGAAATTCCTCTATTTTAAGACACCTGCTGCAAAAAGATATTTGATTTAAAACCTCTTCTGTACCTATTCCAGTCATCTGATAACAAAACTTGAGCTCAAGTGTGGTGGGAAAGTGCTAAAAAATGTAATTTTAATTTTACTTTCAAAGTTGTAATTTTAGAGAATCACCAAATAAATTGGTGGTTTATCATCATGTTTGTTAAATTATTACTCTCCTTAAAATATTACAAGAGCTCTGGTTCCATATATATATATTTTATATATATATATTTTTTTTTTTACCAAGAATCCTTTCCCTAACTTTGAAGATACTATACCATTTGAGTGTAAAGGTCAAAACCTAGACTAAGCCTCTCCTGTAAACACAGATACACAATAACCCACTTCTGATATCTATCTGACCAAATCACAGTGTAGGTAGTAAGTAGGGGACAGCAATAATCAAAAGCATATACTTTGGAGTTGCATACATGAGCATTTAAATCCTAGCTCTGTTATTTATTAGCAGTGTAACCTTGAGTTTCAATTTCATTATCTGTAAAATAGAAATAATAACACTACCTACTTCAAGGGGTTGTTATGATTAAATGAGACAGCACAGGCAGCACACTGTCCTACAAATACTCAATAAATGGTGGCAGCTACTGCCCCTTGTTTTTTCCAAGAAAGGGGTTGTATCTTACTGCTCCTAAAACATAAGCACACATTGTGGTGGTGTGGCTGTTTCACATATAAACTATCACTTTATATACATATATTGTATATATAAGTTATTATGAATGATTTTTCAAAAATAATAACTTAGTAGTTGAGAATTACTAAGTCTAAAACACGGTGGTGATCTCAGCAAAAAGGGTAATTGAGATGACTTCTCTATGTAACAAAAGAAACCCAAATCTGAAATAGACAGAGTCTAATTTAGAAGCTCCCTTTTTTTGAAACTTAGTCCACTAGGCCATGCAGTCCTAAAACTGAATGAAAAAAAAGAAAGTTTGATAAGGAACTCAACAGTTGGTAAGTAGCAATGTGATAATATGTTGCATTTGATGGGGAAATAGAAAAAAGATTTGCTTCATCTTGTATTCCTATTAACTCTGTTATATAACCATTTCTCACTATAAATTTTAAAGATGCAAAATGTAACAATTCATGAGAATAAGACCATACAAATTAAAACATAAACTTCAAAATTTTAAGGCTGCCTCATGCTCTTAACACACCCTGCTACCTCTCAACCACCCACACTGGTGGATTAGCCATAGCAACCTTTTCTTTCTTGCTGCCTCCTCTGCCTATACTTAGCTGGTTCAGGCCAAGAAAAAAGCAAAGCTAGGAAGTAAACATACGCATCTTCAAGTATTTAAACGTATGTCTGAATACTCCATCAACTGCATTCCTGAATCCAATATACATTATTGTGATGGTTTTTAGAATTAGCCTTGCTCCTTTTCCTACTTCACCATGGCATCTCATTCGTGGGAATATGATTTGTTCTTCCTTGCTACAAGGCTCAGTGACTTCAGGAAACGGTTCTTGCTTTATTTGTTGGTGTCCCTGCACCTGTACCCTCTAATAGTGAGTTATTAAACCTATTCAATACCTGCTCTGACTCCCTGACAGCTGGACTGCTGACTGCCCACCCTAAACTAACCAGGACTTGGGTTCTACAAAGACCTTGACTAATCACAGGTCACTCATCCTTTCTTCCTTGGAACACACGTCCCAATTGTAGATGGAGTAACAGAATCCTGAACCTGCTCCCATGTCTAGTCCCATGTTCCCCCTGATGCAACAGCTCTACCTAGATTTTATCATTCTTTTGTCCCCTGATCCTTCTCGAGTGTATGGCTTAACAAGTGCAGTAGTTAAGAAAAGGCAATGCCCACAGAGCCAAGGTAGTTAAGTAAATAAAACACACCTAAGTATAAAAGATGGAGAGATGGTGTGGATTAAAAAAAAAAAAAAAAAAAAGCATGAGGGGCTTCCCTGGTGGCACAGTGGTTGAGAATCTGCCTGCCAATGCAGGGGACACGGGTTCGAGCCCTGGTCTGGCAAGATCCCACATGCCGCGGAGCAACTGGGCCCGTGAGCCACAATTACTGAGCCTGCGCGTCTGGAGCCTGTGCTCCGCAACAAGAGAGGCCACGATAGTGAGAGGCCCGTGCACCGCGATGAAGAGTGGCCCCCGCTTGCCGCAACTAGAGAAAGCCCTAGCACAGAAACGAAGACCCAACATAGCAATCAATCAATCAATCAATAAAAAATAAATTAAAATCTTTAAAAAAAGCATGAATGAGGGAGACACACCCAAATTCCAATAAATGTGACACATTGGGCAAGCTATGGTTTTCTCCCCTTCACATGAGATGAGTGAGATGATTAGTGAAGTAATCCCAATCTGTGAGGCTGAAGAAAAATCATCCAAACATATCTTCTTTCCAATTCACAGACACTGGGGATCCGTTAAATTTTCAGAGATTAAAAGGTTGGGAACTCCTGGACTCTATCAGAGATTCTCAGTAGGTTTTAAGGGATTTATACCTGGGGTTGTGGCATGGCCAGAGCTCTGACAAATCACGACCATATACATGTCATTTTTCAATGAGGCTAGATGGTCACCAAGGTCTCCTATAGATCTATGATTCTGTGATTCTGATCATGCAGACTTCCATATACTGATGTTGTGCTCACAGAGGTATGCTATTGGGGTCACCTCCCATAAGGAAGATGGGTTTGCTTCATGTCCTCTGAATGGCTTAAAATGTTGCAGCCTGTATCTGCAAAACATTAGCAAGGTTACATCCCCTCAACCCATCCATAAAGAATCTACTGAAAAATCCCTAAGAGGCCGAGACAGTGATTGCTATAATTTTGCATGTTTTTCAGTGCCTCATTCAGCAACCCTGTAAAAATGCTTTACATGGATAAATGGACGATATAGAGATTGAAGCAAGTCTTAACTAACTAACCTAACCAAAAAATAGGGTTACAAAGTCTGAAAACTCCTTAGTAAGCTCAGGAAGTTTATCAATTGAAGTGAACCTTAAGTTGGTACTAAATGCTGGGTAAGAGAGAACAAAAACTGATCTAAGCAGGGTGTTTGTCATACAAAATAAAAATTGAGAAGTCACGGAAAATGAACGAAAAGTAAAAATATGCATGCTAAATTAGAGAGTTGGGTTAATGTAAGAAGATAGCCAGCTCAGGCCTACACATACAATATGAAATTGAAAGTGTAGCTCTCTGTACTTGAAGTCAAAGAGATTTCGTCAAATTCTGTACTATGAGCTAATCATAATTTGAAAAAACACTGCCCTTTAGAAAAAGTAAGCACATCAATCAATTACAGAGGGGGAAAATTACTGGAGTGTCCAATTAAGAAAGATCCTAGGTTGATGGCTGGGAGTTTAAGAGGCCTATATAAATACATGCAAAAGTCTGAATATATGCATTTTTAGGACAAGGGAGTCATTGCTTTCTTTAGATTCTTAATGAGATGATGGTCCCAAACTGGTTAAGACCGCACAGATTTAAGTAAAAATCCAAAGTCTTTTGAATACCCATTTGTCAGAATTTAAGAAAAGAACAATTTTGTAAATATAAACTGCTACCACAGAAATGGTACTGCTTTTATTTTTGGCTACTTTTCTAGGGCTGTGTATAACTTATAGTACTTAGTGCAAAGCATGGAAATATTACAAAGTATAACAAGTGAGAGAAAAAAGGTTTTGATTTGACAAATAAAACTCAAACTATACCAATTTGCATATAGAGAAGTAGGTGTTTCATACGACCAAAGTAACATTTAAGGGACAATTAACATTCAAAGTCAATAGTAATAAGGACCTACTGTAGAGCACAGGGAACTCTACTCAATACTCTGTAATGACCTATGTGGGAAAAGAATCTAAAAAAGAGTGGATATGTATAGCTGATTCACTTTGCTGCACAGCAGAAACTAACACAACACTGTAAATCAACTATACTCCAATAAAAATTAAAAACAAAAAAGTCAGTAGTAAACAACGGTTTCCCACACACTGCTCCTGAGGTGGGGCCAGTAGGCCAAACCGATAGTACAATATTGCCCCCTACTGAACTATACTAGTAAAGATAAACCTAGAAGAACAGGACTTTAAAGTGCTTACTTTCAAAAGGACCTACTTGGAATGCTCCTTTTCCATCAATACCAGGTTAGCCTAATATTAGCATAAGTCTGGGTTATTCACTCTATGGTAATTTTAGTGTGGCAGTAATGTAATGTGGTGTAGGAGTTTAGAGGAATCAATCATGAATATAAGGTAACATTTAAAAATTACTATAATAAATATTTTTCTAAAACTATATAGGATCTTGAAGTTTGTAAAGGCTGAACAAAGTCTCTAGTCTAACCAACTATAGGTTCACAACTTCCTTATATATATATCTCTGCCAAGTAGTTGCCCAGCCTTGGCTTAAACATTCTGGTGACAGAAAACTCACCATTCCTGAAAACAGTCTATCCTGTTTTGGATAATCCTCCTTACAGCTGAAAATTACTCTATCTCTCCAGGAGAAAACCCCTCAAATATTTAAGCAGAGCAAATTTGTCCCACTAAATCATCTATTCTCTGAATTAAATAACCCAAGTTCCTTTGGCAGCAGCTCCTGTGACCAGCGTTCAGATGTCTCCAACATTCTAAATGCACTCATCTAAATGTGTGTTTGTTTCTATTGTTGCTATAACAAATTCCCACAAATTTAGTGGTTTAAAACACACATTTATTATCTTACAGTTCTTTAGGTCAGAAGCCTGACACTGGTCTCACTGGGTCAAAAGGGCCATATTCTTCTCTGGAGGCTCTAGGCTAGGAGGACCTGTTTCCTTGCCTTTTCTAGCTTTCAGATTCCACTCATTTGCCTTGGCTCATGGCTCCCTCCCACTATCTTCAAAGTGAGCAACATTGTATCTCTCTGACCATTCTTCCACAATCACCTTTTTCTCTTACCATCACCTCAGCCAGGAAGGGTACTTTTAAGGACTCACATGATTAGGTTGAGCCCACCTAGATAATTAAGGATAATCTCTGTATCTCATCATCCTTAATCTTAGTTACTTCAGCCAAGTCCCTTTTTTTAAAATGCAAGATAACATATTCACAAGTTTGGGGGATTAGTACATGGACTACTACAAAATGCCTTCCCATTTGTATTTGTTCCTCCTAAAGCAGAACATTCCATCTGAATATGGTACTCTAGGAATGGCCAGCACTGAGTAAAAAAGGATTGTCACCTTCATCTTTTCAGATACTATACTTCTAACATCTGGGAGAAAATCCAAAGAACTTATCTAATCACACCCATAATTCTCATTGGGCTACTAAGTAAAACTCCTAAGCCATCGCTATAAACACAGCACTTTTTTAAAAAAATTTTTATTGGTATACGTATAGTTGATTTACAATGTTGTGCTACTTTCAGGTGTACAGCAAAGTGAATCAGTTATACATATACATACATCCACTCTTTTTCAGATTCTTTTCCCATATAGGCCATCACAGAGTACTGAGTAGAGTTTCCTATGCTATACAGTAGGTCCTTATTAATTATCTATTTTATATATAGTAGTGTGTATATGTCAATCCCAATCTTCCAATTAAACATAGCTCAAGCCACTCGTGCCTCATCCTTTACTTGGCAGTTGTTTTTCTAAACCCAAGTATAAGAACATAGGTTTAAGGACTTCCTTAGTGGCGCAGTGGTTAAGAATCTGCCTGCCAATGCAGGGTACATGGGTTCGAGCCCTGGTCTGAGAAGATCCCACATGTTGTGGAACAACTAAGCCCGTGCGCCACAACTACTGAGCCCGCGCTCCAGAGCCTGCGAGCCACAACTACTGAAGCCTGCGTGCCTAGAGCCTGTGCTCCACAACAAGAAAAGCCACCGCAAGGAGAAGCCCATGCACCGCAACGAAGAGTAGCCCCCGCTTGCCGCAACTAGAGAAAGCCCTCATGCACCAATGAAGACCCAACGCAGCCAAAAATAAATAAATAAAAGCAAGAAGAGTTTATGAAGAATAATTCTATTTTTTAAAACAGCATCTTCTATTTCTAATATGGAATATAAATACTTCATAAGTATTCAACAAATATTAAGTTAATATTGTTAAAATCATCACATGTGGTAAAAATGGACAATACAAATTTTAATGTAAAAATATAAACTTTGAGATGAAGATTGGTAATAAGATATATAACCACACTTAGAAAATATATTTCTTTTCCTATTTTTGTTACTCAAACAGTGAAAGCTTTTGTGAGTCACTTAGCTTTTGGAAGTCTGTTTTTCTCTACCAAAATTGGACCCTGGAGATGACCTATCTGTGAGAAATGCATTGATGATTGACTAGAAAGTGACTTTAAGTGTTTATAAACCTCAGTATTATCATTATCACCGCCTTTACTCTTCCATTTGCTCCATTATCTTGTCATCAACAGAGATACTACTTAAAATCACTCTACTCTTTTTCACTTCCCAGCTCTTCGCTATCATTTATCCAGCCTCAACAAGTCTTAAGTCAATCTTTAGCCTTTTAGGGACTAATAAACATATTCACCCAAAGAAAATGATGGTATAAGATGTAAGGTGATGCTTTGGGATTCTTGGGGAAAATATACCTCATACATATAAATGGATGTGTTTACAGCTCATTATAATTTGAGATTACAGAGGCCATTCTCTCTATACTACATTTAACAGTATTAACAAAGATAGTTTTGTGTTTTCACATCAGTTTCTACACACAGGAACGTTACAATAATGACTACTATTATTTTTTTCACTTACCAAAAGAAAAAAGTTAAAATAAATATGAGGCTATTTCTCTCCCTTTTTCCATTGACTAAAAGAGGTGCCGTCTTTTTATATTTTACTCTGGAAAAGAGAAGGCTTATCAAAATTAAAATGATCTTATCCTAGGACCATCATAAAACACATACATCTGCCCCAAAAGATCTCTGAAGTCCTGGTCAAATATCTTTCTCTGATCAACATGCCACTCAATGAATGTTGCTACTGAATAAGGACTTTTTAAAAAGATGGCAGTACTGTGATGAATAAACTAACTTGAACCAATAATTCCTTTTCTCATCCATTCACTCAACATCATTAAGCAGCTATAATAATGTAATGCTTTCAGTCATTCAGTAAATTCATAAAATGTGAAAATATAATATGGGAAGGAATATTTATACTTTCCTATTTTTTTAGAAATTTCTATTATGTACTTCACATATAGTTTTATGTATGTAAATGACCTTACCTCTCTTACAGATAGCTGTGGTGGGAAGGAGATTGACAATACCAAGTTGGTGAATTCAAACCCAGAGGCCTCAACCTTTTGGCACACCTAAAAAAGTATTACATAAAAAATATTTTTTAGTATATAAAAAAGTATTATATAAATTCCCAGGAATTGCTGAAAATTTTACACTAATCTTCATAACATGAATTTTTGGTCCAGGAGATGACACTGCAAAACTTCTAAACTTTTACCTTTGAGTAGGAAACTCTCACAAACATCCTGAAATCAAATATTTGCCAACTATGACCCTGAGGACTGATATCACAAGGTGCCAAAAGAGCCAGGACTCACCTGCAGAACAACCTGTTGAATGTCAAAATACTTTTCTATTAAGTCACCTGGTAATTCAGAAAAGATTTTAAACAAAATAAAGCCAAATAGGCACTCTTGATACCTGGAAACAAAAAGCAATCCCACCTTCAATCATGTACCTTCCTCAAGGCTGTAACACTAGTCTTTTCTAGACACTAAAAGGTATGACTAAAGAAGAACTTTTCTCTAACTCCTTAGCTATGTTAAACAGCAAAGGGAAAACTGCTACATTTTTGTTCAATTGAACAGCACTCATAACTGAAATACATGGATACATATTTCATTAATTTTCAGACATGTTGATACTAAAGGTAATTTGAGAATAGTAGGCTTTTTTAAAAAAAAATTAAGAAAACGTTCTAATGATCCATTTGTGTGAAACAAGTTGAAACGAATGGCATTGCTCCTTTGGATATAAGAATTCTAGGCTTTAGAACTGAAAATCTTTATGAATCACATATTAATAAAAAAACAGTTTACCTTTTTAATGAACTCTTTTTCACAGAAATCTTGAAGAATTCCTAGGCATACATTGCATACATTTAAATTTGAGTTCTTGGAAGCAATGCTTCCATCTTCAATAATCGAGGTCTTTCCCTCTCCATTTTGACTCAGATTATCCATCCCATCAATCCCATCTTCTAGTTCTTGTAGTCGAATTTTCTTGGGAGGTGGGTTTGGAACTTCTGAAACTAATTCATCTTTTTCAGTTTCCAGAAATTTTTGCAGTTCATTGAGCAACTCCTGGAAAGTTAATTAAAAAAAAAAGAAAAAAAGTAATGACCCTTTGACAATGTCCTTAAGGGTAAGATGAAGCGTGAAAATTATGATATATCACAGACTTATACAATGCTGACTTGTATCAGTTCTGGAGCAATCAGTTAGTTTTATTAGCCAGCACTGGCTTTCAGAAGAATTTAAAAGAGAATTCCTAATTCCTATAATATATGTGTGAATATTTTTTCAGAAGAGTTTCATACATCAGTGAAGCTAAAATCCTAAATCTGAGATGGAAAGGCTCCATTAACAAATTTATTAATTTGGCCTGTAGTTCTGTTGTGAGGGCCGTTCACTTGCTAATTTCAGCAAAACAAACAAACAGAAACAAAAAAAACCAACTTCAATTCTAATTATTAGCAAATAGAAATGCAAACTGAATTTCCATCTATGCTAGGTTATTTAATAATCTCACAACCACTAAAACTTCATATGTACAATATTTAATATGAAATATGAAAAATTACATAGATTAGAAGTCTATTAAGTAAAAATAATTTCTAGGCAATTTACTAAACAAAGGCAAACAGATACTGGCAATGCTGAAATTTGGCATCATAATTACAAACCATTTACAGGCATTAATTGAAAAAAGCCCTCTACTACATTCTGGTTTGCCTAATTTCTGTCACTTTTTGTATTGGAATGTAAAAAGTGGCATTCCTTTCAAACCATTATCATATTTCAGACATTCCACTCATCTAAATACTCAGAGGAATTTTCTTCTGTTTTGTCTAAATTAGGCAGGTTTTATTATTCAGTTGTTGAATAAATATCCTTTTGAAATTCACTCATATTACAATTTACTGACTCTAAAGGGAAAAATCTTTCACTCAAACAAATTTAATTCATTTTATTAAGACATGAGCTCTCCTATTAAATCTTTAACAGAGAAATACATACTCATACACATATACACATACAGGCATATTATGGCCCACACAAGTATGTTTATTATTACCTAAGACCTATAATGTCAATATATCATACAGATACATGCATGTGTACATATATCACATGAATAGAAAGTATCAAAATATATTTACCCAGAAAAGTCCTCAGATATTTTCATGTTTATTTACATAAGATGATACAAAAGTTGGTAACACTAAGTTTCTTTCTATAATATATATTTTAAAACTTATAACATATGTATAAAATAATAGATTATAAATGTGTCTGAAAAAAATTGTAAGGCAAGTTACACAAACTCAATCTTATTACTTCATAGTCATTATGCATATAAAGGAATATAGATGTATATATTAATCATCATAGCATATGTACCATTTCCAGTTTTCAAAGTGTTTTCACATACTTTATTAGATATTGTCCCTTAAAATCCTGTGAGGTGGATGTTATCATCACGCCCATTTACAGAGAAGAAAACTGAAGCTGGAAAGTGCTGAAACTGGGATTCAAATCCATGTCTTCTAGCTCCAAATTCTAGGCTTTGGATTCAGACAGACAGTTCATATCCTAGCTTGCTCACTTAATAGCTGTGTAACTTTGGGCAGGTTGCTTAACCTCTCTGTGCCTCAGTTTCTTCATCTGAAAATAGAGACAATCATAGTATGTACTTACCTAATAGGTTATTGTGAGGATTATATGAGAGCTTGACATATAATAATGCTATATGAATACTGGATATAATTATTTCCAAAATAATAGAAATACATAGGAGAAATGACTGCTATTGCTAACTCCTGGGCAATTTTTTTTAATTATAGGAAACTGAATGTGTGTGTGTGTGTGTGTGTGTGTGTGTGTTTGTGGTGTATTCGTACTGTTTATAAGTACATACTTACACATATGTATATAATTACTATCTACCTCTGAAAAGAACATCACTGTTAGAATAAAATATATTTCACAAAATGTTATATATTTTATATGAAATATTCTATTAAATGTCAAAGCTCTCTGTATATTACCATAAATGCCAAAGACCTCAGTGTATTACTTTTGCTATTAATAGTGGTAAATGATAATAAACATTTACTTCTAGAGAGTTGCAAACACCTATGTGTAAATAAGTGGTAATACAGAAAACAGAAAAAGAAAAAAGGCAACCAAACCCACCATGCTTCCACCTCCCCATTACATTTTACTAATATCTGGTGAGACGCACTATTTTGTGATATTCTGTTTAGATATTCTTTAGGAAAGGTCTATGCAAACATTAAATGCACCAGCGAATTGCTTCACAAAGATCTCACTACATTAAATGTTAAATATAATCACTTAAGAAGGAACTTAACATTTTACATGGTAATGGCAATTCCAAAATTACCATTATCGGTAACTTTTGTTAAAAAATTTAATGAAGAGTTATGAACAGATACTTGCCCTCAAATACACAGGTATTGATTTAAGACCCTTTCTTAACAGAAAGAGAGGAAAGAAAGAAAAGAAAGAAAGAAAGGAAGGAAGGAAGGAAGGAAGGAAGGAAGGAAGGAAGGAAGGAAGGAAGGAAGGAAGGAAGGAAGAAAGAAAGAAAGAAAGAAAGAAAGAAAGAAAGAAAGAAAGAAAGAAAGAAAGAAAGAAAGAAAGAAAGAAAGAAAGAAAGAAAATACTCTTACCTTGCAGGGAAGTTTGTATGGTGCATGAAAATCCACACCACAGAATCTGAAGATACATCTTGGACAGGTACCAGTAGTGAGCAACAACTGGGCCACATGCTTGTTTTCCACAGTCAGTGGAAACATATTAAATAACTACAACTAGAAAAAAAGAAAAAGTAAAACTAATGAGCACCTTTTGTGTTTTACTTTCACAGACAAATATATGGTTACCTTTAAGGATAAAAATCTTTAAAGATAATACATTTATATTTGAAAATCACTATTTGGTATTCTCCAATAATGTCCCTTTCATTATACCCATAATGAAACAAAAACTTGAAGGCAATTTATTAGATGGATCAGGTAAAAGTTTCTAACTGTCAAGGACTTTAACATTCTGGATTATGATAAAGTGCATCAACATAACTAAATCAATCAAAAGACATAAAAACTAATAAAAAATGGCTGTCTCTAAGGAGGGTAATGAAAACAAGAATACAGAGTGTAATTTTGCTTTTTATTTTGTACCATTCAGTATTGCTTGAGAACACAGAGTTGTAAATTCAATAAACTTTCCTGTTAGAAATAAGAAATGAGTTTGCTAGAAAAAATAATCAGATCAGTCTACGTTATGTAATACTTGACTGACCTTAATGATAGTTAAGCAGTCAAGTATTCAAAGCAAACTGATCAGATTCAAAAACATCAACTTTACTTTGATGAAATAATAACTAAATAACCAACTATTAGCAAAATGAGAAAAATTTTCTCCTTTCATACACAAGTAAAAACTCCAACAAAAACAAATTAAGTGCAAAATATTTGAGTGATTATTGTCTAAAACAAGTTGCCACTTTTTTGCAAATTGAACAAACTCACTTGGAAGTAAATACTACATAGAGAATGGGTTCTTGTTGCCAGGAAGGAGGGGGTAATAAAAATTAAATTACGTAGTCATTCTGTTTGGAGGGAAAAAAAGGTCTTCTGATTAATGAATCAGCTCACATTACTTTAAAATGAGGAACTAGTGATATTTTATAAAACCATGATTGCATGGTAATGGTCCTGAGGTCATAGAGATAAAAGATTGTGGCACCTTTAATTTGTGCAGTTTCATAATTCAAATGAACTTAATATTTGTGGAGGGTGAAGCTCTTACCAACTGCTTACTATAAAGATGTGACTCTTAAGAATTAGTTTGTGTTTTCTAACCCTTTAAAACCCACTACTTACTTGCAAGTTTCTAAATGTTTGTGGCCACTTATCAAGAGTAGATCCTTGAAAGGAAATAGATAGTACTATGGAACTCTTCACCATAAAAATAAGTTCAGCAGGCAGGACTACAAAAACCAGATTGCCTGTGGCTGGGTTCTAATTCGGGTGAATATGTGAGTTGTCAGAGAGGGGAAGGGAAGAAAACCAAGCTTCTCTGGACACACCAGTGAAAACTTTCAGACACCCAGACTGGGAAATACTGATTTAGGATTGCCTAAGTAAATGTGAGCTCCAGAAAGTACAGAATATGTAAAGAACACCCTCTGCATAATGAAGCTCTGTGTGATCATCGTTATTTACAAACGATCTGAATCCCTTCCCCCAGCTCATTTAATCTAATAGTTTGATGCTGATAAGGGGTTGGGATTCTTTGGGGAGCTGATTATCAGCATTTAAAGTGTATCCCAACTGCATTCCCCTCACAAAGAAACTGTTTCTATCTCGTCCTTTTTTTCTCCTCCTTTCCATTAGCTAAGGTCAAGGATTTCATTTAATTGAGAATTAACCTTTAACTCAGAAAGAGAAACAAATAAACACTCCTGTCCAATAAATACATCCAGGAGTGAGTGCTTAAGAACACTTTGTATCAAAGATTTCCCAGGAGACTTAAGTTAAATAGTTGTATTAAAATGTATGCTTTTTTCCCCCCTTTGGCTTAAAGACAATGTTTGTTTCTCCAATAGGTTCACTAGAATAAAGGTATCACGCTAGTCAATAAATGACACATTATAATCTCTTGGCTCTAAAAAGTTTCCAAACCCGTTCAGAATTAGGAAATCTCCTGTCTTGAGTAATTTGAAGAGGTCTTAAAAGAGCAAAACAAAACCCTCTTCCGTAATTATGTTAGTAATCGAATGGCCTTACAAATTTCTCAAGATCATGTTCACCTAGCAACAATCTAGCGACTTCCCAAGCCCGTTAACATTAGGAAAAAATACGTTCTTAAATTTGGTTGTTTCATCTTGATGTACAGCGCTGAAATAACAGGATTTCATAAGACATCAGAAATCAGTTGTTCCATATTAGATTTATTATCTTTGAAACCAAGCCCTGAGAAATGCATCCCGTACTGTAAGGTTTTCATTGTCGGCTGCCTTTAAGATGTTTGCTTTTCGTTTACGTGTTTACTTTACCCAAAGAACTGGAACATATCATTGCAACAGAATCTCTTCCCAGGTGTCAGGATCCTACGGCGATCGACTCCCTGCGCCACAAATCAATGGTAACTAGCCCCGTCTCTGGTTTACTAGAGAAGATGGTTTTTCTTTTCACTTCTCGGACGATTACAGAAACTGCTTATTACAAACAGGCCAGGAGCAGGCAAAATAACCAGGTTGAGTCTCACATCCCGGGATCTTTTAAAACTCATTTTCATACAGAAGGGTGTCATTCGTCTTGTGGGGTGGGGTTGGGGTGTGAATTTTTAAAGAAAGGCGCTCGTAACTTCATCGCGCTACCGATACACTCAGTAGTGGAATCTACTCTAGATTTCTGGAAAGTTCAACCCCAGGTCTAACCTCCAGTCTTTCCTTTGGCCAACCAAGAAAGCCCTTCTCACCTTCAGTCGGGTCCAAAAACACTTCCCACTCACCCCTCCTTGCTAACAAAGCCTCTCCCACAGGAAGGAAACGATCCCTTCCATCCACACCTCTCCGGCACGCAGTCCTCAGCCCCTCTCCTCAGACCTCCCTTGCCTCACCTTCTCCCACGGAGCCGGAGCCAGAGATTTAACCCCTTCCAGCCCTCAGAGGGAACGGGGAAGACTAAAGACAACGCACCTATTGCGTCTAGCAATTCTGTTCCCCGAGGAAACGAGAGCTATAGAACGAAAAGTACCAGCTCCCTCACGCGAGGACTGAGTGAATTCTTCTCTGCTTGTTTGCAGAGAAATCAGTCAAGATGCCTGGCCGGCCGCCACGCACCCTAGCTGCCCCGCGGGTGGAGGAGTGCGTGGGGCATTACTCCCGGCCGGGTGCAGGACTTGTCCCAGGCAGCCTCCGTGGGACTCTGACGTCTAGGACATTATAGCCGCCACCAGAAATATCGATGAGCGCTTACCCTCCGTTTAGAATGGAAATTCTTTCCAGGGCAAATAAAAAGAGAGCGTTTCTTCCCATAGGTTAGTGGCATCCTCCTAGGCTGTAATCTTAGCCAGCAAAGCACCACAAGCCACATCCTGACTGCAGGGGAGGCCCGGGTGGAGGGCTCGGTACTCTGCATGTTGTGCCTGGCGCTCAAGCGGCTGGTGTCCTCGGGCCTGGAGAGTTCCAGCGCAGAGCGGGAGCTGAGAGGAGGCGGAGATGGCGTCCCAGCCGCCGCCTCCCCCGAAACCATGGGAGACCCGCCGGATTCCTGGGGCCGGGCCGGGGTCAGGACCTGGCACCACTTTCCAGTGAGTGTGCGATTCTTCAGGCTGCGAGTTTTGTGGGCCGTAGCGGGGACTTGGCAAGAGGCGGTTGAGGCCGTTGTTGGGTGTGAAGTGTCCCCTCCCCCTCTCAACCAGCCGCCACCCCCACCCCTAGCCTTAAGGGGGGTCGAAGTGCTGCCGGGGCGCCTGTAAGGGGAATTTCGGTGTAAGCTGTTTCTGACTCGGCGGCTCTCGGCAGCGACGTTTTCGGGGGGGGTGGGGGTGTGGGTGGCGATAGTCCTGGGTTCTTGTCTGGGTGCCGGTGCTTGGAAGAAGGGGTCAGGTAGCTGTCCCTTCTGTTTGGGGGACACCCAGACTGAACTGCACGACTCTCTTCCCCCCGCCACCCCCACCTTAAAGAGTTAAGACTTTCGGTCCGTAGCAGGTGAGAGAGGCATTTGCCCGCCCCGGCTCGTTAGGGAGCAAAGTCTCTCTAAAGCTTTTAACCATCTCTCGACAAGTTGGTAGAAGCCCAAAAGGTCACTTTCACACAACTGGAACTCAAGCTTGTACAGTTTGCGTTCTTTTCCAGCATAACTCAGCAATGTTTCGGATAAAGATTTGGAAAAGCAACTTGAAAGCGGGAGTTAAAAACTGAGGCCTACGAGTGGCCTTTGTGTGCTAGGTAATGTGTGATTTTTTTCCTAAGGCCTGTGGTTTTTTTGTTTGGTTTTAATCAGTGTTAAATGGATCTACAACTCAAAAAAGGTTAGAATTGAATAAAAGAAGAATTTCACAGCCTTGCGTGTTTTGTGTTGGGTGGATCTGGACATTTTTTTTTTAAATTTTTTATATTGGAGCAGAGTTGGTTAATAATGTGTTAGTTTCAGGTGTACAGCAAAGTGATTTCTGTTATACATATACATGTATCTATTCTTTTTCAAATTCTTTTCCCATTTAGGTTATTACAGAACATTAAGCAGTGTTTCCTGTACTATACAGTAGGTCCTTGTTGGTTATCTATTTTAAATATAGCAGTGTGTACATTGTCAATCCCAAACTCCCAATCTATCCCTTCCGCCCTTGTAACCATAAGTTCTGTTCTCTAAGTCTGTGGATCTGGGCATCTTAATTCAGATGGTGAGACTCGAATGTCAGATTGCCTACTGTGGTAGGTTTACTTACATAGAAATCCCCACCATACTGGAATGTATTTCTGCTATGTTCTAAAATCTTGTAATTTTTTTTAAGGTGTTTGAACACAATTGCTACTTTAATAATGAAGGTACATAAGTAGTAAGCTTTAATTATGCTATTAAGTTGGGGTGACACTTTCTGCTACTATTTTTAAATAAATTTATTTATTTTATTTATTTTTGGCTGCGTTGGGTCTTTGTTGCTGCGCACAGGCTTTCTCTAGTTGGCAGCGAGTGGGGGTTACTCTTCGTTGCGGTGGGTGAGCTTCTCATGGCAGTGGCTTCTCTTGTTGCGAAACATGGGCTCGAGGCGCATGGGCTTCAGTAGTTGTGGCACACGGGCTCAGTAGTTGTGGCTCGTGGGCTCTAGAGCGCAGGCTCAGTAGTTGTGGCTCATGGGCTTAGTTGCTCCTCAGCAAGTGGGATCTTCCCAGACCAGGGCTCAAACCCGTGGCCCCTGCATTGGCAGGCAGATTCTTAACCACTGCGCCACCAGGAAAGCCCCTTTGCTACCTTTTTTTATGAGTGGTTTGACCTTCTTTAAAAATTTGGACTGCTCTTTAGAAGAGAGACGTTTTATTTTTGAATCTATTAAAGTTCTGTTTATGTAAAATTAACCATTTTCCCACTTTTTAAGAAAATGTGAAGTATTTTAAACACCTAGAGACTGGTAGAGAGTAAGATGATGAATACTTGTGTATTAGCTCCCAGCTTTAAGAAATATTAATATTTTACCAGATTCGCCTCAGATTTTAAAAAAAAATAAAAATTAGAGCAACAGTTAAACCCTCCCATTCTTCTTTCCTACGGTGACTACTGTCCCTATTTGGTTTTTATTGTATACAATGTTTTTATACTTCAGTATTTAGCTTTGTGTGTACATTACATATGTATATATGTATGTATTACTATTCAGTATATTTTTAGACTTTAAATACATTCGAACTGTATGTATCATTTGCAAAGTGTTTTTCCACTAAGTATTATTTATTTTGAGATTTATCTTGTTCATTCTTGTAACTGTACAGGCATACTTGGGAGGTATTGCAGGTTGGGTTCAGACCACCGAAGTAAATCAAATATTGCAATAAAGCGAATTGAATATCGCAATAAAGCGAGTCACATGAGTGTTTTTGGTTTCCCAGTGCATGTAAGAGTTATGTTTACACCCTACTGTAGTCTATTAAGTGTGCAATAGCATTATGTCTAAAGAAACAATGTACATAACCTTAAAGATACTTTATTGCTAAAAAAAAATGCTAACCATCATCTGAGCCTTCAGCCAGTTGTAATCTTTTTGTCGGTGGAGAGTCTTGCCTCGATGTTGACTCATTGGAGGTGGTTGCTGAAGGTTGGGGTGGATGTGGCAGTTTCTTTAAATAAGACAACAATGAAGTTTGCCACATTGGTTGACTCTTCCTTTCTTGAACATTTCTCTGTAGCATGCAGTACTGTTTGATAGCATTTTACCCGCAGTAGAACTTCTTTCAAAATTGGAGTAAATCTTCTCAAACCCTGATGCTGCTTTATCAACTAAATTTACATAGTAGTCTAAATCCCTTGTTGTCATTTCAACAATCTTCATATCTTCTTCACCAGGAGTGGATGCCGTCTCAAGAAACCACTTTCTTTGCTTATCCATAAGAAGCAGCTCCTCATCTGTTAAAGTCTTATCATGAGATTACAGCAATTCAGTTACATCTTTAGGCTTCACTTCAATTTTTAATTCTCTTGCTATTTCCACCACATCTGCAGTTACTTGCTTCACGGATTAAAGTCATCCATGAGGGTTGGAATCAACTTCTTCCAAACTCCTGTTAAAGTTGATATTTTGAACTCATCCCATGTATCACAAATGTTCTTGATGGCATCTAAAATGGTGAATCCTTTTAGAAAGGGTTTCAATTTACTTTGCCCAAGTCCATCAGCGAAATCACTATCTATGGCAGCTATAGCCTTATGAAATTTATTTCTTAGATAATAAGACTTAAAAGTCGAAATGACTCCTTGATCCATGGGCTACAGAATGGATATTGCGTTAGCAGACATGAAAACAACATTAATCTCATTGTACACCTCCATCAGCTCTAGGGTGACCAGTTGCATTATCAGTGAGCAGTAATATTTTGAAAGGAAACTTTTCTTCTGAGCACTAGGTCTCAACAGTGGGCTTAAAATATTTAGTAAACCATATTGTAAACAGATGTGCTGTCATGCAGGCTTTGTTGTTCCACTGATAGAGCACAGGCAGAGTAGATTTAGCATAATTCCTCAGGGCCTTAGGATTTTCAGAATGGTAAATGAGCATTGGCTTCATCTTCAAGTTCCAGCTGCATTAGCCCCTAACAAGAGAGTCAGCTTGTCCTTTGAGGCTTTGAAGCCTGGCATTGCCTTCCCTCTAGTTATGAAAGCCCTAGATGGCATCTTCTTCCCATAGAAGGCTATTTTGTCTGCATTGAAAATCTGTTGTTTAGCATAGCCACCTTCATTAATTATCTTAGCTAGATCTTCTAGATAACTTGCTGGAGCTTCTACATCAGCACTTGCAGCTTCACCTTGCACTCTTACGTTATGGAGATGGCTTCTTTCCTTAAACCTCGTGAAACAACCTCTGCTAGCTTCAGACTTTTCTTCTGCAGCTTCCTCACCTCTCAGCCTTCACAGAATTGAAAAGAGTTAGGGCCTTGCTCTGGATTAGGTTTTGGCTTAAGGGAATGTTAATAGCTGCTTTGATTTAGCTAGATCACTAAAACTTTCGTCATGTCAGCAATAAGGCTGTTTCACTTTCTTATCATTAGCGTGTTCACTGGAGTAGCACTTTTAATATCCTTCAAGAACTTTTCCTTTGCATTCACAGCTTGGCTAACGGTTTGGTGCAAGAGGCCTAGCCTTTGGCCTATCCTGACTTTTGACATGCCTTCCTCTCTATGCTTAATCATTTCTAGCTTTTGATTTAGAGGCGTGTGACTCTTCCTTTCACTTGAACACTTAGAGACCATTGTAGGGTTATTAATTGGCCTAATTTCAACATTCTTGTGTCTCAGGGAATAAGGGAATCTCAAGAAGAGAGAGAGAGACATGGGAGGAAAGGCTGGTCGCTGGAGCAGTCAGAACACACACATTTATTTTGACAGTTTGCTGTCTTATAGGGGCACAGTTCATGGTGTCCTAAAACAACTAGAATAGTAACATGAGAGATCACTGATCACCAAAACAAATATAATAGTAATGAAAAAGTTTGAAATATTGTGAGAATTACCAAAATGTGACACAGAGACATGAAGTGAGCAAATGCTGTTCAAAAAATGGTGCAGATAGATTGGCTTGACACAGGGTTGCAACAAACCTTCAATTTGTACAAAGCACAATCTGCAAAGCGCAGTAAAGCAAAGCATCATAAAATCCGGTGTGCCTGTAGTTCGTTTTACTGCCATAGGATATTCTGTTATATAAAAGCAAACTATTTGTTCTGTTATAGATATTAGAGTATTAGTTGTTAAATATTTAAAGCTACTGCAATCAACATTCTTGTGTCTTTCTCCTTGTGCACGTTTCCAAGAGGTTTTCTGGGAGGAGAGTTGCTTGTTGGAAGGGTATGCTTATCTTCAAGTACTATCACCAAGGTGCTCCTCGAAGTGGTCGTATACCAATTTTTACGTTTTCACTAGCAAGGTATTCTGTTTCTCTACATTTTTCCCAACACTTGATGTTATTTTGTAGTACTGTATTTACCAATCTAATAGATGTGAAATGGTATTTAATTTGCACTTCTCTGATCAGTAATAAAATTGAGGATCTTTTTGAATGTTTATTAGCCATTTGAAATTTTTTCTGTTGGTCATCTTTTGCCCACTTTTATGTTGGCTTTATCTTTGCTTATCAATTTGTAGGAGTACTTTATTGTTTGTACTGATCCTATTTTGTTTTTATCTTTCAGTCTGTGGCTTGTTTTATTGCTTTATTTACATTCATGTTCATTTTTGTTGTACAGATATTTTAATTTTAATATAGCCAAATTTTTCATATTTTATTTGTGCTTTTTCTGTCTTGGTTAAGAAACCCTTTCTACCTCAGATAAGGAAAATTTTTCTCTATATCTTCTTTTAACTGTTCATTTCCCATTCATATCTTTAATCCACCTGGAACTGGCTTTGTTGTACAAAAATCAGTGTGAAATAGAGAATTCAATTCTTTTCCATGTGGATAACTTACTGTCCCAGCACCATTTATTAAGTAGTTTATTCCATACTACTTTATAATGCCATCTATGTCATACCAAGTTTTCCTAAATGTGTGGTTCTGTTTGGGGGACTTTATAATATGTTCTGTTGCTCTATTTATCTATTCTTATGCTAACACCACACTGTCTTTATAATAAGTTTTGATATTTGGTATGTCAAGATCCTCCACACATTGCTCTTCTTCATAATTGCCTTTGTTGCACTTAGCCTTTATAAAAAGATTTATTGGGATTTTTATTAGAACTTTATATTTTATTGGAACTTTTATGTAAAGATCAAGTAAGCCTTTTCATCCATGAATATTGTGTAAGGTGCAATTGGTGAGATTTTGACATTCTTTTTTGCTTTAAGTAGTGTTTTATAATTGTTTCCATGAAGTCCTTTCCCATCATTTATAAGATATAGATATTTTATCCACATAATGTCAGACTCTTAATTTATTCTGATGGTTTGGTTGAAATTCTTTTGAGCCCCATGTTGACAATCCTATCATTTACAAATAAGCCAGCATAAATTGCCAACATCCTTGTATTGGTCCAGACTTTCATTGGAATGCTTCTCAAGTCTCACTATAAATTATGTTTGCTTTTTGTTTTTAATAGATATCCTATCAAACTTCTATCTCTCTACTTTGCTCAGATTTTTATTATGAAAGGGTATTAAATTTTATGAATAACTTTTCTGCATCTGTTGGGATAATTATGTGTTTTTATTTTAATATGAAAATGTGGTTTATTGCATCAATTAACTGTCCAGTGTTGAATCATCCTTGCATTTCTGGATGAACTCTGCTTAATTTTGATTTTTTTAAAAAAATACAATGCTGAAATCTAATATTTTAAGATCTTTGCATATATGTTCCTAATTGGCTTATAATTTTCTTTCTTTGTATTATACCTTTCTAGTTTGGTATCAGAGTTTTGTAGCTACAGAAATTTTTCTATTGAGTCTAATTTTTATTCCTTTACAGACTATGTTCTCCTTAGCAGCCTTTAAGATTTTCCCTGATACCTTGGTCCTCTACAGCTTTATTAGGCTCTATCTAGGTTCAAATATTCAGATATACATATGTACGTGTATATGTTTTCCTTATGCTCAGCAGCTACAGTGTTCATGCTCAGTACCCACAGTGTTGAATCCGAGGATTCACGTCTGTCTTTAATTCAGGAAAACTCTCATGAATCCTATCTTTAAATATTGTTTGAGCACTATTCTTTCCCATCTCTTCTTCTGGAACTACTATTAAACATATCAGGAATAGTTCTGCTCCAAGTAACAATATCTGACTTTCTGTGCTTTCAACTATAGAGGCATTTATTGTTTAGTTGACAAGAAGTCTAGAGATCTGCTAACTCACCATTGTCATCAAGGGACCTACATTTTTCTTGGCTTCCTTTTTCTGTCAGCTTTCTGACATTTTCAGTCATCTCTGTCTTACTCTTGCTCCTTCTAAAGGAATCTTTTTTTTTTTTTTTTCCCCAGCAGTTATACTTTGTTGGGCTTCAGCGTATTTTTCATTATATTATTTTTGGTGGGATTCATAGAGATACTTGAATCTGACTTGATCGCTTCTGCCCATCCTCTTTTCATTTCTCTGACCCCAATTACATATATGCTCTATATTTCACTATACACTCTGTATCTTACACTCTTTTCTGTATGTATCCTTTTGTTACTCGTGCTTCATTCTGGGTATTTTCTTCTGAACTCCTCTAGTTCACCGGTATTTTTCTTTCAGTGTGTCTAATCTGATAGTAAACGAATCAGTCATTGAGTTCGTAGTTTCAAGTATTTTATTTTTTTAGTTTTAGAATTTCCATTTGGTCCTGCTTTATAGTTTCTATTCTCTGCTGAAAATCTCAATCTTGCCTTTTTTTCCTTGAATATGTATAGCATAGTTGTTTAGGTCTCCGCCTGATAACTCCATTATCTGGATCCATATGGATCATTTTATATTGGCTAATGTCACTCATTTTTTTTTAACGTGTAGTTTTGTCATCATAGAGGCTCAATTATTTTTCAGTGAGAGCTGGGCATTGTATATAGATAATTTAAGGCGATTTGAGGCCTAGGATGGTCTCTTCCTCCAGAGAGTTTTACTTTTGACAGGCACCTTGGACCACTAGCAATCTAAGATCATTTTAATAATTTCAAATTTGAGCTAACTTGAAATAGTGGTTTTCAGTTTCTGCCAGGGCTAGTCTATTTCTTGTTAACCTATTCCCCCTTACTCCTAGCACGTGGCTGTTTAAAGTCCCAGTCTGAAGTGTGGGCATTTATCTTGTCCCTCTTTTGGGCTTCTGAGCTCTAGTTTTTGTCTCCTTAGCCCAGAGAGTCTATTAAAAGCTCTACTCAACTTCTCATCCTGTCAGCCATCTCTTCTGGAATTGGCCCTCTTCCCTTGAGAAACATCTAAAATGGGCTCTCTAGGTTTTCTCTTACTCCTGGATCTTGACTCTAATTCCTCAGTGTCTTGTCCTCTCATGCTTTAAACAGATAATTTTATGTTTTTTCTAGCTTTTCTAATTGTTTTCTGTGAAAGAGTTGGTCTGATTACCTAGAATAGCATTACTTGAAGTAGAATTCCGCAAGTTTTATATTTCTACTCTGTTCCTTAGTGTACAACAACTAATTTTCTTTTTGCCTCATAGTTACAAGATGCCTTGTGGCTGTGGGCATTGTGTATAAGATTTCTAATGAAATTTTTTTCATTTTTACATGTGTTTTTTTTTTTCAATTTTTATTTCACAGATGTTATTGCTATATTTATCTCTTTGACTTTTTTAAAATCAATTCATTCAATTCATATTATTCTTGTTCTGCTTATCTCTTTGACCATTTTAAACATATTTAGAATCTTTGATGAGCTATTATATAAAATTAGTTTTTCCTTGAATGACTTTTCATTCTTATTGTTGATTTTTGTTAGTTTGGTCTCTTTGTGTTTTTTTTTTCTTCTTGTGTGTAGTATTTTTGATACGTCCATTTTGAGTGGGAATTTTGGGGTTCTGTTGTCTCACTTTTCCTTCTACATTCAGCTCTGTCTATCTGGTAGGCTTCCTGTTGCTTGTACCTCCCTCTCAGCATCCACTCTCCATGTAAGAATCTGGTATAAAGTGGGTTAGATTAAGGATATCACAGATTAAGTCATTGAGTCAGTTGTTAACTTGTTTCATTTCCTGAGTTTGAGGCTTTATCAGAGTCTTCCCCCATTCTTAGTTTTGTAACTTTCTAAAAATCCTAAAGTGTCGTCAGCAAATTTTACAATCTCTTTTACCACTGTCAGCAAATTTTTATGAGGCAAGGTGGCACTTCCCAGTCCCCAGCCTCAAGCAATGAACTAGTTTCATTTGAGTGGAGCACTTACCCTCAGAGCTGCTTCATCCAAACCTGAATATACTACACTATTTGGTAGTCTACTGACCCTTTTTAAAGTTTTGTTCCTTTTTTTATGATGTAATACAATCTGAGGTAAACAACTTCGCTCATGATTTATGCTTGCCAAAACCTTTAGATCAAACCTTTAGATGCATACTTCCAGTTTATACTTCCAGTTCATACTTCCAGTTTATACTTCCAGTTTAACTGGAAGTATAGGATAAGGAATAGTTAAACAACATTTGGGGGAAACACAAATCCAGAATGTGGGACACTCTAGAAGAAATTGACTGGACTCTTCAAAAAGTCCAGGACATTATTGTTCTGTTTAGATGAGAATAGGGACACAACCAACCAAATGCAATATGTGAGACTTAATTGAATTTTTGTTTCAAAAAAACCTAAAAAGACATTTTGACTTTTACAACTCAATGATAAAAAGACAAATAACCTAATTTTTTAAATGGGCAAAGTATGTGAATAGACATTTCTCCAAGGAAGATCTAAAACTGGCCAATAAGCACATGAAAAGACACTCAATATCATTAACCATTAGGGAAATGTAAATCAAACCCACAGTGACGTACCCACTAGGGTGGCTATAGTAAAAAAGACAGATAATAACAAGTGTTGGCAAAATGTAGAGAAATTGAAACCCTCATGCACTGCTGGTGGGAACGTAAAATTGTACAGTTGCTTTGGAAAACAATTTGGCAGTTCTTCAAAAGGTTAAACACAGAGTTACGATATGACCCAGCAGTATCACCCCCACAAAACATGAAAACATATGTTCACACAAAAATTTGTACATAAATGTTCATAGAAGCGTTAGTCATAATACCCCAAAAGTGGAAACAACCCAAATGTTTATCAACTGATGTATGAATAAATATAATATAGTAATAAAAAAGAATGAGGTACTGATACATGCTACAACATAGATGATCCTTCAAAACATTAAGTGAAAGAAGCCAGTCACAAAATACTACATATTGTAAGTTTCATTTACAGTAGATCCTCATTTTTTGCAGATTCAGTATTTGCAAACTCTCCTACTCGATGAAATTTATTTGTAACCCTAAAATCAGTACTTGAGGCATTTTCATGATCTTTTCAGACACACATAGAGCAGTGAGAGATCTGAGTCATCTCTCAGCTAAGGTTGAACAAAAAGCAACATTCTGGCTTCTTGTTTCAGCTCTCATACTGTAAACAGGTGTCCTTTTCAAAATCAATTAAGTGCCAGCCACGTTTTTCACATTTTTGTTGATGATTTCACTGTCTTTAAATGGCCCCTAAGCATAGTGCTGAAGTGTTCCTAGAAGGCCTTATGGAGAAAATATTAGCATTAGATAAACTTTGTTCAGACATGAGTTGTGGTGCTTTTGGCCATGAATTCATTGTTAATGAGTCAACAATGTAATTAGATAAAGTATCTTTAAACAGAAACATACATAAAAAAGTATATGTATTGATCAGTAGATGAAAATGTTGTGACCAGAGGCTTGAAGGAACCTAACCCTTTGTTTCCTCCAGGAGCAGTGATTCAGTATTTGCTGATTCATTGTTTGCAGGTTTATAGAACATAACTATCGCAAATAACAAGAATCGATTATATAGGAAATGTCCAAAGTAGGCAAACCTATAGAGACAGACAGTAGATTAGTGATTGCGCAGGATTGGAGGAGAGTAAGAAATGGGGAGTGACTTTTAATAAATATGGGATTTCTATTTGGGATGATGAAAGTGTTCTGAAATTGCGTATGGTGATAGTTGTACACCTCTGTGAATATATGGAAAACTGTTGCTTTTTATACTTTAAATGGGTGAATTTTATGGTATGTGAATTTTATCTCAATAAAGCTGTTTAGACAAAGATATTTGAGATTAATGGATGTTTTGAATATCAGTTGGGTAATAGATGATATGGAATTATTAATTTTCAAAGATGGGAAAACAGTATTATGTTTTTGTATAAAATATCTTTATTCTTAGGAAATGCCTGCTGAGGTAGTTAGGAGTAATTTATTAGGTCTACAAGTTAATTTCAAATAGTTCAAGAAGTTTTAAAAGACTAGAGAGTGATAAAGAGAAAGCAAATGTGGCAAAATGATAGCAGTTGTTGAATTTAGATAGAAGGTATGTGGATACTCATTGTACTTTTCTTTCAAGTTATTTTTTTTTCCTGTTTGAAACTTTTCAAGATAAAAAATTGGGTGGGGGAGACTTTGCACATTCAGCAATGAGAATAAATCATTTGTTCTTCTAAGTCATAGGCTTCTTTAGTTCTTATTATGCTTGTTGTAACAGAAAGCAAGACTGTACATGCACACTGAATGCACTTGTATATGCCGGAAACAGACCACATTAAAACCAAAGAAGAGGGAATTCCTTGGTGGTCCACTGGTTAGGACTCCTCACATTCACTACCGAAGGCCTGGGTTCAGTCCCTGATTGGGGAACTAAAATTCCACAAGCTGAGCAGGGCAACCAAAATTTTAAAAAAAAAACACAAAGAAGAGTAAGAGGAAAGCTCTTTATTTTTTTATTACCAAATGTTTAAATGTAATTCCCTATAATTTTTTAAGTTACATATTCATCACAATTTATGAAACAATACAAAGATATATAAAGAAAAATCTGTATTAATAGTCTGTGTGATATATGTGTATTAAATATTTACTAATGAAAGACTCCAGTATAGTGTTTGTATCAGTACCTATTTATATGCTAAGCACTATAGTTAGGTGATGGAGAAACAAGGAAAGCTCCTGTGCCTTTGAGGAGCTCGCCGTTTACAGGAAGAGTCAGATGTATAAATAAATGTAAGATACTGTACAGAATATGGACAAAGAATTATAGGAAGGACTTTTGATGATGGCAGAATAAGTACTCTAGGAAAAAAAAAAACTATTGAGGACAAGTAGAAAGCTAAGCAGAATATAAAACATCTGCTGGAAGGCATTATAGGGCAAAAAAGAAAATAAAGATTTATGGAGCCCAGATTCAGGAAAGTTAAAAATTCACAAAGGTGAGCATGGCCTTTGAAAGCACTTTTCCCATAGAAGCTTCTGCTGATTTCAGAAGAAGCAGCTTAGATAATGAAGCTAGTTGAGTAGAACTTTTGACAAACTCTTTTTTTTTTTTTCACACACACACACACACACACTGTATTTTATTTTTACAAGAGATAAATAGACTGACACCAAGCATTGTAAATGGATGACCACAACAAAAGCAACAATGATTGCAATTACCAAACACGAAACACACTCATACTATGCCATAATATTGACATTCAGTCCAGTAATCCTCCACTGTAACAGCTCCTTTACTTTGCAGTGAAAATTGATTTCTATATTCTTTGCCTCTGAGTCCTTGTGGGATTTTTTTTTTTAATTCAAACAGAAAGTCACAAAAATTATAATCATCCTCATCAGTTCACTCAGCCCCATGTAATTAATTTTGTTTTTCATCTTGATCTTTTGTTAGCACTTTTATGAGTTCATAAGTTTTTCATTAGAGTTCTGAAAATGCTTATTCATTCAGTTCAGAAGTACAGTTACCAGAAACCTGTACTTGTCAGAGTCTTTTCTATGAATTCCTTGAAGATGAAACCCTTTTATAGGAACATATTTGCAAAAGCATCAGAGTACACCCAGAACTGTCTGTAACTGACAAAAGACTTAAAAATGACCACGGTTAAAGATTTGATGAAAGTTCATAATAGTGCAATTGACAAGGAAATTTAGTTTTTTCTGAGATGTACATTTTAAAGTAATAACTAGAATTATGACTTATAACATTATACCAGAACATATAAGATTTTTAGAAATTTCATGTAATGTCTGAAACATTTATATTAACATATTTCCATACAGATAACCCAATGAAAGTTTAGTATTAGTTGTTTTGTTTGTTTGTTTTTTTATACTGCAGGTTCTTATTAGTCATCAATTTTATACAGATCAGTGTATATACATTGACAGACTCTTGAAGCATGGTTGGAGTTCAGACGTCTTCCAAGACGAGATACTGATAAATTACCCATACCTAGTGTTAGGTACATCTAGATATAAGGGTATAAAAGAAGTAGACAGGCCCTTATAGGAACAGAAGCCCAGCTTCAAATCATCAATTCCTGAAATTAAATTAGGGACATCATGAATTCATAGTAGCCTTAGCAGCCTGCCTGAACCAAATTAGAGAATAGTTCAGAAAACAATATCCAGATACATATTACTATATATAAAATAGATAAACAACAAGGACCTATTGTATAGCACAGGGAACTAATGTATAGCACAGGGAACTATATTCAATATCTTGTAATAACCTAAAATAGAAAAGAATGTGAAAAAGAATACACATATTCAGTTTTATGTGTGTGTGTGTGTGTGTGTGTATATATATATATATATATATCTGAATCACTTTGCTGTACCCCTGCAACTAACACAACATTGTAAATCAACTACATTTCAATTAAAAAAAAAATGAAACAATATCCAGAATGAAACACATCTGGAGAAAGAGAACATCATCCAGAACCTCAAATTACTGCTACAATAATAATTGCTGACGCACAGCAAAATCAAATAGCCAGACCCAGGAGGACATTATGTAACATAAATGGCAGCTAAGTTAACATCTGGAAAAACAAATTCATAGGGACTCTAGATATTGGAGTTAGCAAAGAGACTTTAAATTATCTTTAATATGTTGAGGGCAATAAAAGAGAAGATGAAGAATTTTGGCAGAGAATTGGAAACTATTAAAAGAGGAAAGGAATTTCTAGAACAAAAAATACGTAACCAAAATTGAGAACTCGTTAGGTTTAGAAACAGATTAGACACCATTACATAGAGAATTAGTGACTTAGAGCAGTACTACTCGAAGCGTGTTCTTTAGCTACTGAGAGTCTATGGGCTGGCTGCTATTTTTTGAACTATGTAGTAACAGTCCACAACAAGATAGGAAATTTGTATCAGAATGTAGAACAAATTGACCCTGAGCACACCATTTAGTTCAACTGGCATTTTCTTTTTTTTTTTTTTTAATTTTTATTGGAGTATAGTTGTTTACAATGTTGTATTAGTTTCAGGTGTACAGCAAATTGAATCAGTTATACATATAAATATATCCACTCTTTTTTAGATTCTTTTCCCATATAGGCTATTACAGAGTGCTGAATAGAGTTCCCTGTGCTGTACAGTAGGGTCCTTATTAGTTATCTATTTTATATATAGTAGTGTGTATATGTTAATCCCAATCTTCCAATTTATCCCTCCACCACTCAAGTGGCATTTTCTTGATAGCAAAACTTTCTCTGTGAAGAAAGAATTTGTTGATTTACATTATAGTGCAAGCTCCTTATCTTGCGGATTGGCCCCTTGAGTAGCAGTGACCTAAAGAATAGTTGGAGGGCTTCCCTGGTGGCACAGTGGTTAAGAATCCGCCTGCCAATGCAGGGGACACAGGTTTGAACCCTGGTCCGGGAAGATGCCACATGCCGCGGAGCAACTAAGCCCGTGCGCCACAACTACTGAGCCTGCTCTCCAGAGCCCGCGATCCACAACTACTGAACCCACGTGCCACAACTACTGAAGCCTGCGTGCCTAGAGCCCGTGCTCCGCAACAAGAGAAGCCACCGCAATGAGAAGCCCGTGCACCGCAATGAAGAGTAGCCCCCGCTCGCAGCAACTAGAGAAAGCCTGCGTGCAGCAACGAAGACCCAACGCAGACAAAAATTAATAAATAAAATAAAAATTAAAAAAAAAAAGAATTAGTTGGGAAGAAAATATCTAGAAGGAAGTACAAAGAGACAAAAGGACAGGAAAATACAGAAAGGAAGGGAAGAGATTTAGAGGATGAAGCAAGGTATATTTTACAGATAGAAAAGATAAATAGTCCTTTAACACTTGAAGCAGTGCTTCTCAAAATATTTGTGATGATGACTAATACTTTTTATAAAATGCAGTAAAAATATCATAGCAGTGTCAAATTACTTAAACACAATCTCGTTTTCTGTACTTTTCTTATTATAGATTGGTATAAAATGGTTCATAAAATAGCACTGGTCCACAGACCACATTTTAAGTAGCATGATACTAAAGAAATTAAATTCATAATGAAAATTCTTCCCAGTAGGAGAATTCCAAGCCCATATGATTCACTGGTAAACTCTAGAAACCTTTAAGGAAGAAATAATTAACTTTCCTGAATATAGAAAAAAATGAAATACTCCCCCAACTCTTTTTAAGAGGCTAGTTCAACCTTCATGTCCAAACCTGACAAAGACGTTTACAATAAAAGCACATTAGGGGGCTTCCCTGGTGGCGCAGTGGTTGAGAATCTGCCTGCCAACGCAGGGGACACAGGTTCGAGCCCTGGTCTGGGAAGATCCCACATGCCGCGGAGCAACTAAGCCCGTGAGCCACAATTACTGAGCCTGCGCGTCTGGAGCTTGTGCCCCGCAACAAGAGAGGCCGCGACAGTGAGAGGCCCGCGCACCGCGATGAAGAGTGGCCCCCGCTCGCCGCAACTAGAGAAAGCCCTCGCACAGAAACGAAGACCCAACACAGCCCAAAATAAGTAAATTAATTAATTAATTTAAAAAAAAACATATTAGGACAGTCTCATTCATGAACATAGATATAAAAAAAATCTTCAATAAAATATTGACAAACCAAATTCAGAAATATATTGTGGCCTACTTGATTCTACTTCAGGAATGCAAGTTGGTTTTAACATTTGAAAATTAATGTAATTCATCAGAGACAAAGGAAAATATTCATATAATCATCTTGATAGGTGCTAAGGAATCATTTGATAAAATTCAGCATTCATTCGTGGTAAAAAAATTTTATCAAAAAGAAATAGAAAAGGAACTACTAAATCTACAACAAACATAATTATTGGTGACGTCTTGAAAATTTTCCCTTTGAGATTAGGAATGAGATTAGGAATGAGATTAGGATACCTTCTATCATCCCTTCTATTCAAGATTGTACTGCAGGTCCTAGATGCAATACCTTAATAATCAAAGCTGTAAGAATTGAAAAAAGGAAGAAACAACCTATTGTTATTCACATACAATATGACTGCAAATCCTTAAGATTCTAGAAAATACAAAAGAAGAATCCAAAATAAAGTTGCTAGATATAAGGACCATATTTTTTTTAATCAATTATTTCTATATAACAGCAAAAAAGTGAAATTTTAGAAAGACACCGTTTACAATAGCATCAAAACAATCAAATATATAGAAATAAATCTAAAGAAAGACCTCCACACAGTAAACTATAAAACATTGAGACTCAGTGGTTATTTTATTTATTTTTTAATTAATTAATTTATTTATCTTTGGCTGTGTTGGGTCTTGATTGCTGTGCATAGGCTTTCTCTAGTTGCGCGAGCAGGGGCTACTCTTTGTTGCGGTGTGCACGCAGGCTTCTCACTGAGGTGGCTTCTCGTTACAGAGCATAGGCTCTAGGTACGCGGGCTTCAGTAGTTGTGGTGCATGGGCTCAGTAGTTGTGGCTTGCGGCCTCTAGAGCGCAGGCTCAGTAGTTGTGGCTCACAGGCTTAGTTGCTCTGTGGCATGCGGGATCTTCCCGAACCAGGGCACGAACCCCTGTCCCCTGCATTGGCAGGTGGATTCTTAACCACTGCACCACCAGGGAAGTCCCTCAGTGGTTATTTTAAAAAACTATTATTAAGAAAAATCTTTAAAAGACATAAGTAAATGGAGGATGTTATATTGAGTTGGAACTCTCAATATAATGGAGATGTCGACCACCTCAAATTAATCTACGAATTTAATGTAATCCCAAACCAGAATCTTAATAGGGCTTTTGTGGGGAGAACAGTGTAGAACTTCAAACTCTGATTCTAAAATATATATGGATATTCAAAGGGTCAAATAGCCAAGACACTCTTGAAGATGAAAAATAGTGTAGGAAGATTTGTCTTATTGGATATTAAGGCCTATTATAAAACTACAGTAATTAAGATAGTGCCATTTAGGTGTAAGGATGGACAGATATCGAGTTGTAACTAACCCTGAGGAAATGGACATGTGTCTTAAAAGGAAACCACAGATTGAAGATACTACTAATAATGCAGCATAAGTAAACAAGAATATAGAGTTCAGTTAGCTCTTTTATCCATTTTGTCTTAACACAGATTCTAAGCATCTGGATATTAGAGACTATTCCTTACTCTTAAGACATCTTTAGTAGGATCTGTCATAACACTAGGTATATACAAAGTGTTTAATAGTTACTTTGAATGGATTTATTGTGTGCTTAAGTTACAACTTTGAATCCTTTTTGGTTTTAGATCTGCTGATTTGGGTCCTACTTTATTGACAAGACCTGGACAACCAACACTTACCAGAGTGCCACCGCCTATTCTTCCAAGGCCATCTCAGCAGACAGGAAGCAGTAATGTGAACACTTTCAGACCTGCTTACAGTTCATTTTCTTCTGGATATGGTGCCTATGGAAATTCATTTTATGGAAGCTATAGCCCTTATAGTTATGGGTATAATGGGTTGGGCTATAACCGCCTTCGTATAGATGATCTTCCACCTAGTAGATTTGTTCAGCAAGCTGAAGAAAGCAGCAGAGGTGCATTTCAGTCCATTGAAAGTATTGTGCATGCATTTGCCTCTGTCAGCATGATGATGGATGCTACCTTTTCAGCTGTCTATAACAGTTTCAGGGCTGTATTGGATGTAGCAAACCACTTTTCCCGATTAAAAATACACTTCACAAAGGTTTTTTCAGCTTTTGCATTAGTTAGGACTATAAGGTATCTTTACAGACGGTTACAATGGATGATAGGTTTAAGAAGAGACTCTGAGAATGAGGACCTATGGGCAGAAAGTGAAGGAACTGTCGCTTGCCTTGGTGCTGAGGACAGAGCAACTAACTCAGCAAAATCTTGGCCAATATTCTTGTTCTTTGCTGTTATCCTTGGTGGTCCTTACCTCATCTGGAAACTGCTGTCTACTCACAGTGACGAAGTAACAGGTAAGAGTAATAGAATGGATTCAAAAACCATATAACAATCTCAAATTTCAAGAATAGATTAAATTAGCTTTCTTTATTCATTTGTATTTAATATTTTGATCCAGTTATATTTTCAGTTAACTTCAAAACTGGAAGAGGAACATGTAGCAAAAACAGGCTTGTTGATTTATTCTTTGTTAGTTCAGTTTAACAGCACACATTACTTAACTGCTGTTCACAAGTCACTGAACTTGATGCTGTGGAAGATACAAAGATAACATAGGGCATAATCCCTTTATCTTTCTAAAACTTACTGGGAGAGAGGTGGGCGAGACACATAAATAGGTAATTGTAATGAGGCATAAAGAGTGTAAGTAGTACGACACTTGGGGAGAAACATAAGACTTTGTGAGCTTTTTTTAAAGTTATTTTTATGAATTTTATTTTAATTATTTTTTTATACAGCAGGTTCTTATTACTCATCCGTTTTATACACATCAGTGTATACATGTCAATCCCAATCTCCCAATTCATCACACCCCCACTGCCACCCCCCGCTGCTTTACCCCCTTGGTGTCCATACGTCTGTTCTCTACATCTGTGACTCAATTTCTGCCCTGCAAACTGGTTCATCTGTACCATTTTTCTAGGTTCCACATATATGTGTTAATATACGATATTTGTTTTTCTCTTTCGGACATACTTCACTCTGAATGACAGTCTCTAGATTCATCCATGTCTCTACAGATGACCCAATTTCGTTCCTTTTTATAATTGAGTAATATTCCATTGCATATATGTACCACATCTTCTTTATCCATTCATCCGTCGATGGGCATTTAGGTTGATTCCATGACCTGGCTATTGTAAATAGCACAGCAATGAATATTGGGGTGCATGTGTCTTTTTTTTTTTTTTAACTAACTTATTTATTTATTTTTTAATAAATTTATTTATTTATTATTTTCAGCTGTATTGGGTCTTTGTTGCTACTCTATGTTGCACTGCATGGGCTTCTCACGGCAGTGCCTTCTCTTGTTGCGGAGCATGGGCTCTAGGCACACGGGCTTCAATAGTTGTGGCACGCTGGCTCAGTAGTTGCGGAGCCCAGGCTTAGTTGCTCCGCGGCATGTGGGATCTTCCCGGACTACGGCTCGAACCCGTGTCCCCTGCATTGGCAGGCGGATTCTTAACCACTGCGCCACCAGGGAAGCCCTGCATGTGTCTTTTTGAATTATGGTTTCCTCCGGGTATATGCCCAGTAGTGGGATTGCTGGGTCATGTGGTAATTCTATTTTTACTTTTTTAAAGGAACCTCCATACTGTTCTCCACAGTGGCTGTATCAATTTACATTCCCACCAACAGTGCAAGAGGGTTCCCTTTTCTCCACACCCTCTCCAGCATTTGTTGTTTGTAGATTTTCTGATGATGCCCATTCTAACTGGTGTGAGGTGATACCTCATTGTAGTTTTGATTTGCATTTCTCTAATAGTTAGTGAGGTTGAGCAGCTCTTCATGTGCCTCTTGGCCATCTGTATGTCCTCTTTGGAGAAATGTCTATTTAGGTCTTCTGCCCATTTTTTGATTAGGTTGTTTTTTTTTTTTTAATACTGAGTTGCATGAGCTGTTTATATATTTTGGAGATTAAACCTTTGTCCGTTGATTCGTTTGCAAATATTTTCTCCCATTCTGAGGGTTGTCTTTTCGTCTTGTTTGTAGTTTCCTTTGCTGTGCAAAAGCTTTTAAGTTTCATTAGGTCCCATTTGTTTATTTTTGTTTTTATTTCCATTACTGTAGGAGGTGTATTAAAAAAGATCTAGCTGTGATTTATGTCATAGAGTGTTCTTCCTGTGTTTTCCTCTAAGAGTTTTATAGTGTCTGGTCTTACATTTAGGTCTCTAATCCATTTTGAGTTTATTTTTGTGTACGGTGTTAGGGAGTATTCTAATTCCATTCTTTTACATGTTGCTGTCCAGTTTTCCCAGCACCACTTATTGAAGAGACTGTCTTTTCTCCATTGTATATCCTTGCCTCCTTTGTCATAGATTAGTTGACCATAGGTGGATGGGTTTATCTCTGGGCTTTCTATCCTGTTCCATTGATCTATATTTCTGTTTTTGTGCCAGTACCATATTGTCTTGATTACTGTAGCTTTGTAGTATAGTCTGAAGTCAGGGAGTCTGATTCCTCCAGCTCCGTTTTTTTCCCCCAAGATTGCTTTGGCTATTTGGGGTCTTTTGTGTCTCCATACAAATTTTAAGACTTTTTGTTCTAGTTCTGTAAAATATGCCATTGATAATTTGATAGGGATTGCATTGAATCTGTAGATTGCTTTGGGTAGTATAGTCATTTTCACAATATTGATTCTTCCAATCCAAGAACATGGAATATCTCTCCATCTGTTGGTATCATCTTTACTTTTTCATCAGTGTCTTATAGTTTTCTGCATACAGGTCTTTTGTCTCCCTAGGTAGGTTTATTCCTAGGTATTTTATTCTTTTTGTTGCAGTGGTAAATGGGAGTGTTTCCTTAATTTCTCTTTCAGATTTTTCATCATTAGTGTATAGGAATGCAAGAGATTTCTGTGCGTTAATTTTGTATCCTGCAACTTCAGCAAATTCATTGATTAGCTCTAGTAGTTTTCTGGTGGCATCTTTAGCATTCTCTATGTATAGTATCATGTCATCTGCAAACAGGGAGAGTTTTACTTCTTCTTTTCCAATTTGTATTCCGTTTCTTTCTTTTTCTTCTCTGATTGCTGTGGCTAGGACTTCCAAAACTATGTTGAATAATAGTGGCAAGAGTGGACATCCTTGTCTTGTTCCTGATCTTAGAGGAAATGCTTTCAGTTTTTCACCATTGAGAATGATGTTTGCTGTGGGTTTGTCATAAATGGCCTTTATTATGTTTAGGTAGGTTCCCTCTATGCCCACTTTCTGGAGAGTTTTTATCATAAATGGGTGTTGAATTTTGTCAGAAGCTTTTTCTGCATCTATTGAGATGATCATATGGTTTTTCTTCAATTTGTTAATATGGTGTATCGCATTGATTGATTTACATATATTGCAGAATCCTTGCATCCCTGGGATAAATCCCACTTGGTCATGGTGTATGATCCTTTTAATGTGTTGCTCGATTCTGTTTGCTAGTATTTTGTTGAGGATTTTTACATCTATATTCATCAGTGATATTGGTCTGTAATTTTCTTTTTTTGTAGTATCTTTGTCTGATTTTGGTATCAGGGTGATGGTGGCCTCATAGAATGAGTTTGGGAGTGTTCCTTCCTCTGCAGTTTTTTGGAAGAGTTTGAGAAGGATGGGTGTTAGCTCTTCTCTAAATGTTTGATAGAATACACCTGTGAAGCCATCTGGTCCTGGACTTTTGTTTGTTGGAAGATTTTTAATCACAGTTTCAATTTCATTACTTGTGATTGGTCTGTTCATATTTTCTGTTTCTTCCTGGTTCAGTCCTGGAAGGTTATACCTTTCTAAGAATTTGTCCATTTCTTCCAGGTTGTCCATTTTATTGGCATAGAGTTGCTGGTAGTAATCTCTTATAATCCTTTGTATTTCTGCAGTGTCAGTTGTGATTTCTCCTCTTTCATTTCTAATTTTATTTTATTTTATTATTATTATTATTTTAATTATTTATTTATTTATTTATTTTTGGCTGTGTTGGGTCTTCGTTTCTGTGCGAGGGCTTTCTCTCGTTGCAGCGAGCGGGGGCCACTCTTCATCGCGGTGCGCGGGCCTCTCACTGTCGCAGCCTCTCTTGTTGCGGAGCACTAGCTCCAGACGCGCAGGCTCAGTAATTGTGGCTCACGGGCCTAGTTGCTTCGCGGCATGTGGGATCTTCCCAGACCAGGGCTCGAACCCGTGTCCCCTGCATTGGCAGGCAGATTCTCAACCACTTCGCTACCAGGGAAGCCCAGTTCTAATTTTATTGATTTGAGTCCTCTCCCTCTTTTTCTTGATGAGTCTGGCTAATGGTTTATCAATTTCGTTTATCTTCTCAAAGAACCAGCTTTTAGTTTTATTGATCTTTGCTATTGTTTTCTTTGTTTCTATTTCATTTACTTCTGCTCTGATCTTTATGATTTCTTTCCTTCTGCTAACTTTGGGTTTTGTTTGTTCTTCTTTCTCTCGTTCCTTTAGGTGTAATGTTAGGTTGTTTATTTGAGATTTTTCTTGTTTCTTGAGGTAGACTTGTATAGCTATAAACTTCCCTCTTAGAACTGCTTTTGCTGCATCCGATAGGTTTTGGATTGTTGTGTTTTCATTGTCATTTGTCTCTAGGTATTTTTTGATTTCTTCAGTGATCTTTTGGTTATTTAGTAATGTATTGTTTAGCCTCCGTGTGTTTGTGCTTCTTACGTTTTTTTCCCTGTAATTGATTTCTAATCTCATAGTGTTGTGGTCAGATAAGATGCTTGATACGATTTCAATTTTCTTAAATTTACTGAGGCTTGATTTGTGACCCAAGATGTGATCTATCCTGGAGAATGTTCTGTGCGCACTTGAGAAGGAAGTGTAATCTGCTGTTTTTGGATGGAATGTCCTATAAATATCAATTAAATCTATCTGGTCTATTGTGTCATTTAAAGCTTGGGTTTCCTTATTAATTTTCTGTTTGGATGATCTGTCCATTTGGTGTAAGTGAGGTGTTAAAGTCCCCCACTATTATTGTGTTACTGTCGATTTCCTCTTTTAGAGCTCTTAGCAGTTGCCTTATGTATTGAGGTGCTCCTATGTTGGATGCATATATATTTATAATTGTTATATCTTTTTCTTGGACTGATCCCTTGATCATTATGTAGTGTCCTTCCTTGTCTCTTGTAACATTCTTTATTTTAAAGTCTATTTTATCTGATATGAGTGTTGCTACTCCAGCTTTCTTTTGATTTCCATTTGCATGGAGTATCTTTTTCCATCCCCTCACTTTCAGTCTGAATGTGTCCCTAGGTCTGAAGTGGGTCTCTTGTAGATAGCATATATATGGGTGTTGTTTTTGTATCCGTTCCGCAAGCCTGTGTCTTTTGGTTGGAGCATTTAATTCGTTCACGTTTAAGGTAATTATCAATATGTATGTTCTTATTACCATATTCTTAATTGTTTTGGGTTTGTTTTTGTCGGTCCTTTTCTTCTCTTGTGTTTCCCACTTAGAGAAGTCCCTTTAGCATTTGTTGTAGAGCTAGTTTGGTGGTGCTGAATTCTCTTAGCTTTTGCTTGTCTGTAAAGCTTTTGATTTCTCCATCGAATCTGAATGAGATCCTTGCTGGCTAGAGTAATCTTGGTTTTAGTTTCTTCCCTTTCATTACTTTAAGTATATCATGCCACTTCCTTCTGGCTTGTAGAGTTTCTGCTGAGAAATCAGCTGTTAACCTTATGGGAGTTCCCTTGTATGTTATTTGTCATTTTTCCCTTGCTGCTTTCAATAATTTTTCTTTGTCTTTAATTTTTGCCGGTTTGATTACTATATGTCTCAGCGTGTTTCTCCTTGGGTTTATCCTGTATGGGACTCTCTGCGCTTCCTGGACTTGGGTGGCTATTTCCTTTCCCATGTTAGGGAAGTTTTCGATTATAATCTCTTCAAATATTTTCTCGGGTCCTTTCTCTCTCTCTTCTCCTTCCAGGACCCCTATAATGCAAATGTTGTTGTGTTTAATATTGTCCCAGAGGTCTCTTAGGCTGTCTTCATTTCTTTTCATTCTTTTTTTTTTTCTTTTTTTTTTTTAAACTACCATTCCCCTCCCCCCCCGCCCCATCCTTCCTCTGCACTCCCATACCCCCCCCCCCATTATGGTGCGTTTTTTAATTTTTGGCTGTGTTGGGTCTTCGTTTCTGTGCGAGGGCTTTCTCTAGTTGTGGCAAGTGGGGGCCACTCTTCATCGCAGTGCGCAGAGCACAGGCTCCAGACGTGCAGGCTCAGCAATTGTGGCTCACGGGCCCAGTTGCTCCGCGGCATGTGGGATCCTCCCAGACCAGGGCCCGAACCCGTGTCCCCTGCACTGTCAGGCGGACTCTCAACCACTGCACCACCAGGGAAGCCCCTCTTTTCATTCTTATTTCTTTATTCTGTTTCGCAGCAGTGAATTCCACTATTCTGTCTTCCAGGTCACTTATCTGTTTGTCTGCCTCAGTTATTCTGCTGTTGATTCCTTCTGGTGTATTTTTCATTTCAGTTATTGTGTTGTTCATCTCTGTTTGTTTGTTCTTTAATTCTTCTAGATCTTTGTTAAACATTTCTTGCATCTTCTTGATCTTTGCCTCCATTCTTTTTCCGAGGTCCTGGATCATCTTCACTATCGTTATTCTGAATTCTTTTTCTGGAAGGTTGCCTATCTCCACTTCACTTAGTTGTTTTTCTGGGGTTTTATTTTGTTCCTTCATCTGGTACATAGCCCTCTGCCTTTTCATCTTGTCTATCTTTCTGTGAATGTGGTTTTTGTTTCACAGGCTGCAGGACTGTAGTTCTTCTTCCTTCTTATTGAGCCTTTTTTATATACAAGACACTGTGCTAAGTATTTCGTGTATTTTACTCATTTAATTCTTACAACAATCCTAAGAGAAATTATCCTCATTTTACAAGTGATAAAACTGAGGTTCAAAGTCTCTTGCTCAAGGTCACATCTTTAATAATCCAGAACCAGAAACAAAACCAGGCATATTTGACTGTTAAGTCTCTACTCTGTCAACTGGTACAGAGTATTATCTCAGTTCAGAAGTGAAGCTGACATTTTTTGACTATTTGTATCCAGAAAGAAGTAACATCTAAGTTAGATTTTCAAAAGATAGGTAACATTCCATCAGTTACATGGAAAAAAAAAAAAGACTGAAGCAGATGGAGTAGTTTGAACAAAAGTATATAGGTAGGAAATATGAGATTTGTTCATCAGCTGTCCTGTAGTATTGAATAGAAGGATATTAAGAAGTAAGGCTGAGAAATTAGATTGGAGCCTAATAATGGAAGATCTTAATTTCCATGACAAGACTTAATCTTCATTTAGTAAGGAAAGGATGGTTTTTTGGTTGTCTGCTTTTGTTTTTGTTTTCTAAAGCAGGCTTGTGACATACATATAAACAGTGCTGTAAAGAGGTTAGTATGTCTTAAGTGTTTAAAATAGGTCAATGCAGGTTAACACAGGTTGAAATTGGATGGTAAGAGTAATAAACAATTTTGGGTTATATTTACCATTGTATTCCCAAAAGCTAACAACCTGACCAGCATATCGAAGGTGCTTAATAAATATTTATTAATTTAGGGACATCACTTATGATGCTTTTGCATTTGAATGGATGAGAAATAATGAAGACCTGAACTAGGGTATGTGAAAAGCAGCAAAGATATAATAGATGTAACAGATTTAGTTACTAGCTAGATGGAGTACATAAAGGGAAAGGAGGAATTGAAATGCCCTAGACCTTTAAAATTGAGTTATGAGAGGGATAATGTTTTATTTGTTAACAAATATTTGTTGATTGCCTACTACATACCAGACACAGTTCTAGGATCTAGGGATATAGCAGTGAGTAAAACAGATTTTAAAAATTCCTGCCCTTGTGACTAGTGGTTAGAGACAGCAATAAACAAGTAAGTCAAATATATAGTAAGTCACAAGGTAATAAGTGCCATAGGAAAAAAATAAAGCAGGGAAGAGTGTTGCAGAGTGCCAGTGGTAAGAAATGCGGTTACAGAGCTACACACAGGGAAGGCCTCTCTGAAGGAGATAAAGGGGCTAAGCTGTATGAGAGAACTGCTGGAGGCATAGGGAACAGCAGAACTGCAAAGTTATTTAAGTGGCAGTGTGCCTGGCATGTCACATGAACGACAGGAGGCCAGTACGAATGGAGCAAAGTCAGAGTACCAGGGGATGAAGGAGGGAAGAGTACAGTGTGTAGATGGTATAAGCCTTGTAGACATTTTTAAGAACTTTGGCTTTTATTCTGAAATGCGAAGTCATGGCAGAATTTTGAGCAAAGGAGTGATATGATTTGACTTAGGTTTAAAAAAAAAATCTTTTTCCTGAGAACGGTTTTTAGGTAGAGCTAGGGCCAAAGAGACCAGTCTGGAGAATCAAGAGGCCATTAATAGTAATTCAAGTGGGAAATGATGGTGGCTTGGCTCTGGGTCACAGTGATGCAGGTTCTGAGGTGGGTCACATTCTGGATATTTATTTGAAGGCAAAGTCAATAAAATAAATACAGAGAAATCACATGGAACAACTGGTTTGTGAATGATTATCATTCATTTCATTAGAGCTATATTGAGTTTGGTTGTGCCAGTGGGACATTCAAATGGAACTTGAGAAAGTTTTAGAAAGCAGTTTAAAAGGCAGGAAAGGATCTTAGGAAAGAGGTGAAAAATGAAATATTTAAGAGTCATCCACATAAAAGTGAGAGTTGAAATAGTGTTAGTGGATGATATTACAGTGGTAGAGAGAAAAGAGGGACTAAGATGGAAACCAGGAAGAGCGGAAGTAGGAAGGTGAAAGGAGGAAATTTCAAGAAGGGGGAGAAGGATGATGCCTGGTGTCAGATGCTGTAGTAAGATAAGATCGAGAATTGAAAAAAGATCATCAGATTTGGCAATTGGAGGTCATCAGCTCCAGCAAGCAATTTTAGTAAAGTGGAGGAGACAGAAACCATGGAGGAGTATAAAGGGTATATAAAATCAGAAGGTGTGAAAAAAGAAAAGATTAACAATGAATGGAGGAAGAAAAATCAACAGCCTGCTTGGGTAAGAGCAAGTTGATGTGGTAGTTTTCAGTTTTTTTGTTGTGCTTTGTCTTTTATGAAGTGAAATCTTGGAATGTTTTTAGGCTGAAAGGAGTCTGTAGAGAAGGATTGATTGTTGAGGCGGGAGAAACAGGAGTCAAAAGATGAAGCCTCCTGTAAGAGGTGGGAGAAGATACGATCCAAGGCAGGTGAAAAGGAGGGGCGATTTTTTTATCTGAGGCCAAAGAGGGAGCAATGGGTAATGATACTAAGACATTTTTGAGGAAAAGTGGAACTGAGGAAGCTTAGGCCCTGTGACTTCTTAGCTGCTTAGGACAGGGGTCAGCAAACGATAGCCTGTCAGCAAGATCTGCCTTGCTCCTGTCTTTGTACAGCCCACAAACTAAGAATGGTTTTTACAACAAAATCCAAAAGAATACTATTTGTGACATGTTAAAATTATATGTAATTCAAATATCTGTGTCCATTAGTAAAGTTTTATTAGAACACAGCCACATTCATTCATGTATGTATTGTTATGGCTACTTTTGTACTGAAAGACCAGAGTTGAGGAGTTTGTAACATAGAGATCCTATCTATGTTGGCACTCTCATTGCTTTGCACTTGTTCTGCACGCTGCAGATGTCAGTAACATAATTTGGCAATGTGTTGAGTGCCACGTGTATTGTTATACTGCAATATATATTTTTATTATGAGTACATACATGCCATACAAGAAAAGAAGAGTGAAGTGGACTTTGAAGGTCACACTTTTAAGGCACAGTATAGTCTGGATTATTTTGTTACTGAATTAGGTGGTAAACCATTATTACATTTATTATGCAGAGACAACATAGCTATGTTAAAGGATTACAATATATTGTGTTGGCCAAAAAGTTCCTTTGGTTTTTGTTGTGTTTTTTTACATTTTATTTATTTATTTTTGGCCGCATTGGGTCTTTGTTGCTGCTTGCAGGCTTTCTCTAGTTGCGATGAGCGGAGGCTACTCTTCGTTGTGGTGCACGTGCTTCTCACTGCGGTGGCTTCTTATTGAGGAGCACAGGCTCTAGGCGCATGGGCTTCAGTAGTTGTGGCACACGGGCTCAGTAGTTGTGGCTCGCGGGCTCTAGAGCGCAGGCTCAGTGGTTGTGGCACATGGGCTTAGTTGCTCCGCGGCATGTGGGATCTTCCCGGACCAGGGCTTGAGCCTGTGTCCCCTGCATTGGCAGGCGGATTCTCAACCATTGCGCCACCAGGGAAGTCCTCCTTTGGTTTTTAAGTAAAAATAAAAGACACATTTTTCATTTTCACTAAGAACTTTCTTGAACAACATATTCACCATTTTGTTCCACTACCTTCTGCCATTTTTCAGGCAACTTCATAATTCCATCTTCCCAAAACGTTTTATCTTTTTGAGCAAAGAACTGTTCCAGGTGCCTTTTAGAGTCTGCCAGGGAATTGAAATTTTTTCCATTAAGAGAGTTTTGTAAAGACTGAAATAAATGGAAATCTTAATGAAGGTGCCATGTCTGGTGAATACCATGGATAAATCAGAACTTCCCAGCCAAGCTCTAACAGCTTTTGCCTGGTCATCAAAGAAACATGTGGTCTTGCGTTATCCTGATGGATGATTATGTGTTTTCTGTTGACTAATTCCAGACGATTTTCATAGAGTGCTGCTTTCAGTTGGTCTAATTGGGAGCAGTACTTGTTGGAATTAATCATTTGGTTTTCCGGAAGGAGCTCATAATAGAAGACTCCCTTCCAATCCCACCTTATGCACAACATCACTTTCTTTGTTTTTTTTTTTTTTCTTCTTTTTTTAATATCTATTTACTTATTTATTTTTATTTGGTTGCACCGGGTCTTAGTTGCAGCTCACCCACCCCTTAGTTGCAGCACATGGGGTCCTTAGTTGTGGCATGTGAACTCTTAGTTGTGGCATGCATGTGGGATCTAGTTCCCTGACCAGGGATCAAACCCGGGCCCCCTGCATTGGGAGCGTGGAGTCTTAACCACCGCGCCACCAGAGAGGTCCCAACATCACCTTCTTTGGATGAAGACCGGCCTTTGGTGTGGTTGGTGGTGGTTAATTTCACATGCCCCACGATCTCTTTCATTCCACATTATTGTACAGTATCCACTTTTCATCGCCCGTCATAATTTGTTTTAAAAACAGAACAGGGCTTCCCTGGTGGCGCAGTGGTTGAGAATCTGCCTGCCAATGCAGGGGACACGGGTTCGAGCCCTGGTCTGGGAAGATCCCACATGCCGCGGAGCAACTAGGCCCGTGAGCCATAACTACTGAGCCTGCGCGTCTGGAGCCTGTGCTCCGCAACAAGAGAGGCCGCAATAGTGAGAGGCCCGCGCACTGCGATGAAGAGTGGCCCCCGCTTGCCGCAACTAGAGAAAGCCCTCGCACAGAAACGAAGACCCAACACAGCCAAAAATAAATTAATTAATAAATTGAAAAAAAAAAAGCCCCTTTGGCACCCCGTGCTTTGTGTATCCTGCACAATGCTGCGCAAATCTGACCACTAGTCATTTCAAGACTAACACTCCTCAGTGGCTTCCCATAAAAAAAAAAAAAAAAAAAAAAGGAACATTTTCATTACGTTTAAGTAGACAATCACATGTGGAAATACTGTCAAGAAGGTTTTTTTCGCTTAACTTACATGGAACCCAAACATCAAAGCGATTCACATAACCAAGCTGGTGCAACTGATTTTCAACGTTTGATTTGGGTATTTTGAGTATGTCAGCTATCTCCCGCGTGGTGTAACATTGATTGTTCTCAATTAATGTCTCGATTTGATCGCTATCAACGTCAACTGGTCTACCCGACCGTGGAGCATCGTCCAGCGAGAAATCTCCAGCACAAAACTTCGCAAACCACTTTTGACACGTTCGATCAGTCACAGCACCTTCTCCATACACTGCACAAATCTTTTTTTGTGTTTCAGTTGTGTTTTTACCTGTCTTGAAATAATAAAGCATAATATGCCGAAAATGTTGCTTTTTTCCTTCCATCCTCAATGTTAAAATGGCTACACAAAAATTCACCAATTTTGTTAAGTTTTTTTTTTTGCTGATATAACAGCTGTCACAAAACAGTCTAACAAAATTGTTTCAAATGAAGTTAAAGACAACTAAGCACTACTAGAGCCATCTTACAGAAAAAAACAAACAAACTCTTTGGCCAACCCAGTACATCAACATTACCAGACTGAGCACTCATCCCAATATTCCCAACTCACAGGAAGTCAACAGTCAGAAAAATTAGAAAATTTAAAATGGAATAGCTCATCATAGCAGAATTTCCTCACCCAAAAGGGGTCGGGGGAAGGAGCAAAAGAAGGGACTTCCCTGGTGGCGCAGTGGTTAAGAATCCGCCTGCCAATGCAGGGGACATGGGTTCAAGCCCTGGTCCATGAAGATCCCACATGCCACAGAGCAACTAAGCCCGTGTGCCCCAACTACTGAGCCTGCGCTCTAGAGCCTGCGAGCCACAACGACTGAGCCCGTGTGCCACAACTACTGAAGCCCACACGCCCAGAGCCTGTGCTCCACAACAAGAGCAGCCACCACAATGAGTAGCCTGTGCACTGCAACAAAGAGTAGCCCCTGCTCGCCTCAACTAGAGGAAGCACGCATGCAGCAACGAAGACTCAATGCAGCCATAAACAAATAAGCAAAAGAAGAAAAAATAAGCCTGCAACCAAAATAAGTTTCTGAGCGGCTCATTTGTCAGATTAGCAAGGAAATCTGTTTACCAGTGGTTATTGCAACAGCCAAGGAAATGTGTCAGAGAAAGTAAACTTGTTTAAGACTGTTAACCTTTCAGGGAGAACAGTTTCTTGAAGAGTATTTGAAACAACATCATTTTAATAGTCATTTTAAAACAAGGCAGATGAGTTCAAATGGATTTACTTGGCTCATGATGACCCAATAGATATTGTTACTGCTCAGTGGTTTATTGGAAGAGTCAATGTTGAATCTGAAGTGGCTGAAGATGTAGCCTCTGAATAGTCTGCATGGAACAACTACAGACAAGAATATTTTCAAAGAATTCGGAAAAAACACTCATCTGCAAAGATGTGTTGTGACTGATGGTGGTAAAAATTTGTGTGGAACAGAAAAAGGCTTAGTTGGACAAAATTTACAGTTTTGAAAATATAAGGTTTTTAAAGCCTATAGTTATTCATTGTATTCTTCATCAGCAGGTACATTGCAGAAAATATTTGAATTTATCATGTGTTACTGAATTAGTAATGTCAAAGGTGAACTTCAGTCACCCTTGTGGACATAACTATTGTCAGTTCTGTGAATTTTTGTCAGAAGTAGAAGCTGAAGATCCTGACTTGCCCTACCACACAGCAGTTAGATGGCTGAGCAGTCAGTGGTTAAGTTTTATTACTCTTTTTGAGGGATCAAGGCCAAGACTGAAATTTTTCTGAAAAACAAGAACCACCATCAGCCACTCTTAGAAAACGCCTAATGGCTTTGGAAATCAGCTTTTGCTGCAGATTTGGTAATCTTCTTAATGAATTCAACCTAAAACTGTAAGGCAGAATAGCAATTATATTGTGAAACTTACATTGGAGTGAAGTTATTTTGACAACAACTAATATTGTTTGACTCGCAAGTAATGTCACACTGCTTTATACACTCCCCACCCAGGTTGTCAAAAGTTAAAGAAACGAGATTTCCCTTCCCACATAAATTTGCAGCAGATACACTTTTCAAGCTCAAACTACAATTCAGAAGTGTTTTTGGACCTCCACGCAAGTGCGAAGGAAATGTCCGTATTTCAAAATCCATTTAACTGCCGTTGAGGAGTTTCCATTTAATCTTCATTTGGAAGTGATTAGTATCTAACGTAAGGACATGTTAAAAGGTTAATATCGAAGGAATTTAACAGAATTCTACTCTATTCATCTTCTTAGGATGAATATGCTCAATTAAAACCACATGTTCAATGTATTGATATCAGAATTTGGCAATACATATCTATGTGAAAAAACATTTTCAAAATGAAATACCTCAAATCTCATTACAAATTAGCGTTAACAGATGAATATTTGCAATTGATATTGATGATAAAAAACACTACCTTTGAACCCCAAATTAAGTGAAATATTATCCTATCCCAAAAAGATTCCATTCTTTGTAGTAGACCTATATTACAAAAAAAGAATTCAATTGTTACATTTTGAATTTTTCATAAAATTTATGGAAAATTTTTTTCTCTCTTTATATAAGAAACTATACAACATGTTCAATTTTGCCTCGTGGCCTGCAAAGCCTAAAATATTTACTATCAAAAATCTTTTTACTCTACAAAATAATTGCTGACCCCTGGCTTTAAGGGAACTAGAATTTGGAGCTTAAAGAATGGGAAAAAGTTTATAATAGGTATCGTAATGAACATATTGTTGATTTTACGTAGTGTTAATTGTGGAATTTACTTTGGGGGGAACTTTTCTCTTGGCAAATAAGTTTATACAGTTTGCAAAACATAGCCACTGAAATATCTTTTTTTTTTTAAGTTTTACTAACCTAATCTTAATTCTTAATTTGGTTTATAGACAATACCAACTGGGCAAGTGGTGAGGATGACCATGTAGTTGCTAGAGCAGAATATGATTTTGTTGCTGTATCCGAAGAAGAAATTTCTTTCCGTGCTGGTGATATGCTAAACTTAGCTCTCAAAGGTAACAAAACATGAATAAATTGGAATTATCTGTGCATTTTTAGAATTTGTAAATTTAATATTAAAAACTGCATTAAAGGATCTTGGTCACTGTTAGTTAACTCAGAAGTAGTTACTAGGATTTCTCTTTGTCAATGTAGACCTTCTAAATCTGGGGGAGTGGGAGAAAAATGTCCCATCAGAGTTGTTCCAATAATATTTCACTGAGATAAGGAAAGATTTTGTTTATATAATCTCTTCTAAACTCAAAACACTTTTAATCACCACCCCAAAACATGAGGTAAGCGCTAAGTGTAACAAATCTAATAAACCAAAGTAATTGTCTAGCATCATCTAAGCATCCCTATTGGTCTTTTATTGCTGGGACTAGTATTGCTTTCTTTTTTACTTGAATAATGTTTACTTTAGAAACTTAAACATGAACATTTAGGAATTACTGTCATGACGTATTAAAGAACCTCAGCAAGAAATTTATAGGCATTCAGGTTAATTTTCAGATGAGGTCACTAATAGTTTTTAATGGCTCCAGACAAAATGGCCTTTTCCTCCACCTTTCCCCAGTAATGATCAGAATTTTTGTGGATTTACAAAAAAAAGATTTTTTGTGTATTTGTGGGGATTCAGGTTTGCTACGAAAAGTCACATTTTGTTGGTAAAGATACTAGTAACAATAATAACAGCTGCCATTTATAGACTGCTTAATATGTACTAGGGGGAATTCCCTGGTGGTCCAGTGGTTAGGACTGCACGCTCTCACTGCCAAGGGCCCAGGTTCAATCCCTGGTTGGGGAACTAAGATCCCGCAAGCCATGGGGCGGCCAAAAAAAAGAAAAAAACAATGTACTAGGCACTGTACTTTACATATTTCATTTAAACCTTATAATAATGCTGTAAAGTGAGTACTGTTATTATCCTGTTCCTGGTTTACACGTGAGGAAAGCAAGATTCGGAATGAGTAAATTGTCCAGTGTATTGGAGCTGGACTATAAACCTAGGTTTATCTGACTTCAGAACCTGTATTTTTAACCACTTTGGCTGATTTCCATGTGATCTATTAATGGAAACTTTAACCTTTTATTGGTGTTAGTCACTGTTTACATAAGGGAAAAATACCTCCAATGTTCAAATCATTAGTTTAATGTATAAATAATAGAAAATTTTGGATCAAATTTGCTAAATCTCTGCCTCATCTCTTCACACACAAAACCTAGGCTTCCAAGAAAAATTTTTAAATAATAAATAATAAAATAAAATGTAACTTTTCAAAAATCCTGGCTTTTAGGTATTATATTCATGTTTCTCTTCTAGTGAAAATAGTAACTTAGTATTTTTGATTTCAAAAGAATTATTTCTTTTTAAGATTTATTGTTAGAGGAAAATACAGATAATTAGTTTTAATAAATCTAATTAAAGAATAAAGATCAAATGTTGTTTCTTTCAACTAAATTATAATATTCCAGAAAAATTTTATATCTCAGATTATTCTTCAACTAATAGTGCCTTTTAACACTTTGGCTTTGCTTCGTTGCTTTCCTCCATTGCTCAAGTAAACTGTGTGTGGGCATTTAGAACAAAATCAGTCACAAACATAGTTAATTTAACTTTTTTTTTTTTATTATAGAGTAGTATTAAACATGAAAATGTCATATTGTGCCTAAATTATAGTGTTGAACTAAAACTTAACAGTTAAACAGGTTTTTAAAGACATGGATAAAATAGGTGGGAGAATATCAAAGTACAAAATTGAATATTTAAATAATCCTTCCTACTTTAAGCTTAGAGTATTGCCTTTAACTTTTTGTTATGTAGCTATAGGTAACTGAGGTCTTCAATTTTTGCCCACCTTGGATTAAAATTAACATTCACTGTCCTTCAGGATTATACATCACAATCATATAGAATGAATTTTATATTTCAGCCAAAAGTATATAAAGAAAGCTGCCTTACGTAAATGTATATATTTTCTATACTTACCCCTAACTTATCCTATTGAGAAGTAATGAGATATTCATTCCTTAAATTTCAATTTAAAATATGAAAGACATTGATGTTAGTTTTCATCTTTTGATAGAACTGAATCTTTTTACTCTATGAATGCACCAACTGATGTAAACTTCATGTTCTTCAAGGCTGAAAAAATATTTAGTAAATATAAAATTAAAAGTGTAAGTTATAAGAAGGGATCCTAAATTAAACCTACTCATCTTGATTTTTTGAATATTCATGTACACTATTTGTTTATGTTATTATGTAAGTGTAACAGAGATTTTACTTAACATTTTATTATCAATATTCTATTGGACCCTCAAAGTATGTGATACTTACAAGGCTGTCTTTTCTTCCATCAGAACAGCAACCCAGAGTGCGTGGTTGGCTTCTGGCCAGTCTTGATGGTCAAACAACAGGACTTATACCTGCTAATTATGTCAAAATTCTTGGTAAAAGAAGAGGTAGAAAAACAGTGGAATCCAGTAAAATTTCCAAACAGCAACAGTCTTTTACCAACACAACACTAATGAAAGGAGCAACAGCTGCTGATTCTTTGGATGAACAGGAAGCTGCCTTTGAATCTGTTTTTGTTGAAAGTAATAAGGTTCCAGTTGCACTTGATTCCACTGGGAAAAATGGAGATAAACAAGATCTTTGATAACTTTCATGTTTACCTGCAGCTGAACTATACTTCAGAGTACTTTTAAAAAATTTCTTCTTACAAAGAAATTAATCTTCAATCCAGTGAAAACATTTGTTAATGGCTATTCCAGATGTTTTGCTGCTAGAAATTATTAAAGTTGTACACTAGTATGTTGGTCTAGTGACCTGGTTACATTTTATGAGTTGTTACTGGACCGTGAGGATATTTGTTTTGCCTAGATTTTAAGATTATGGAGACTATCATTTTCATCTTATTTAAAACCCTGTGTTTATTGAAAGAATAAGATTCATGAACTATAGAATACACAGTTTGCTGCAGTAGGGATCACTAATGCATTTTAAAATTCTAGATTAATTGACTTGGAATCCTCAGAAGTTGAGTGACAACATATAAATATCAGAACAGGCAAAAAGGCTAATTTTTCTACAACTTTAATTAAACAGAATAATAAAAATTTTCTGATGTGTATTACATCTGGTATTGGGTTTGCTTTAGGCAGTAGTAATATGTTTTCACCCACCGACAATTGATACTTTTATCTTTTATTGTATTTTTAAAAAATTTATCTTGGAAAAGTCACTAGAAGCATTGTGAAGGAAATGGTTCCAGGGTGACATATAGCCCTAATAGTTTTCCCTGCTAATAAAGAGGCTATAATTTATCTTTCTTACAGATTATTTCCATTTCTTCAGAGGATCATATCCCTTTACAGTATGATTAGTTTTCATCCTGGGTGAATCAGAATACATATATGAAAGATTTACTTTGTTTTCCTCCAGCCAAGACTCAAGTCCTTTGAGTTTCCAACTCAGTTCTAGCAGCAGCGATTTTAAATCTTTTCATAGATTCTCTGCTTCTACCTAATATAATTAACTTTTTAAAATTCCACATTCAGGCTGTTCTTTAAACATTGAGAGTGTGTCATATTGGGTGCACATTTCTTTTAGGTTTGGTTTTTACTACTGAGACTATAAATACAATGCTGAATTGCCATTTAGAATATGATAGTGCTATTTGACTTGTTTTTTGTTTAATAATGATTTTAAATCTAGTTAAATTTCAGAACACTGAATATTTCCCCACAAAACTGGAAAATTCATGTACTTGCTGTGATCATACTACAAAAATAATACTATCAGGAATACAGGGTACAAGAATACATTTACATATATTGTTGAAAACTTGGAATTATTTGATAAAGATTTTGATTTAGTATTTTTATCTTTCTTCTTACAGTCTTTATGTTCAACAAGTAAGTAATTCTAGAACAGTTCAAACTAAAACATTAGGAACCAAGTATGTGTATAAGCAACATAGAATTTTACTAAAGGCTTCTTGGGAATCTCTCTTTTGAGACAATATAATAAGTAATATATCATTTAAAATACAAATGTTGATCCCGTGCAGAAAAAGTAATAAGATAGTAAAATCTGTTTATCTTAGGCATATTTTTCTAACATCCGGTTCTTCAAACCTTCAAGTTAAGGAGATAAAGTTACTTATATATTATTTTCCATTTGTGTTCTACAATTAGAGGTTCTGCTTTGTTTGTTAGAAAGTAATTTATGGAAATTTTGTTATTGAAACAATTTTTGATAAATTATTAAATTTGGCGTTGAGACATCTAAATTGAATACTAGAAGTGAAGTAGAGGTGAAATGTTGAGTCGGTGCTATTTAGATTAGAAAAGGTGGGTCTTTAAGATAGTACTTGTGATTGCTATTAAAGATGTATAGGGAGAAGAGTATAGTACAGAATGAATGACAAAAATAATTTGACTTGGGACATCCCTGGTGGTCCAGTGGTTAAGACTCCGAGCTTCCAGTGCAGGGAGCGCGGGTTCCATCCCTGGTGGTTGGGGAACTAAGATCCCACATGCCTGCATGGCATGACCAAAAAAAAAAAAAAAATTGACTTTTCTTAGGGTGTTTTTGGTTTTGTTTTGTTTGTTTGTTTTTGGTTAAGAATGCTAAATTGCAATGTATATTATCTGACTGGTAACGATTTGTGTCTGAAAATTCCTTTTCTATTAAGAATCTAGAAAAGGAATTTAGGACTAGAATAAGCAGAGAAATTTTCTAACCTTTTTTAGATGACTAAATGTAAAGTTTAAGCCTCCAATATTGTTATTTTTAGGAACTTATTTAAGGACTGCTGCTTTACAGAAATTACTAACTGAAACTAAAACACTTTCAATTAAATAAAATAATAAATCACACGTTACAACAAGAAAACAGGTTTCATTTAAAATTCTTTTCTGATTGTAGTTTATCAGTGTAGAAAGGAAAAGGTAAGAGGACTATAAATTTTCATGTTTTAACATTTCATTTAGGTACTTGATTTAGTCTATCAGTGTGTCATAATTATATATTTACTTGAATACTGCTGTCCTTTATCTTGTGCTTTCTTTAGTATAAAAAAGAATGATATTAAATGCAGTTAAAATTTTATTTTTAATAGATTGTGAAGTTACTTTTACTGGACAAATAAAAATATATTAAACTTCATTGACATTTTTTGAAGACAAACTGTTAACTCTTTTTGCAGGATTGCAATTAATGTAAAAGTCTTTGTATTTTTCTTCATATCATTGTGTATATTAACTACTGCAAACCAATGTGTCTGCTCTATTTCCTTGTGATTTAAAGAAAATATTAAATTTACATTTATATAAAAATTATCTAGAAGGTGAGTTAAATAAAAATAAGGCCTCAAATCTAGGTTTTGGGAGACCTAGATTCTAGTCTGGACACCACTACTTACTTACTGTAAGATTATTTTTCAGTTTCCTCATTGATAACATTGGAGATAGCTACTACATCTGCCTCACATGAGAGTACTTTTTTTAAAATATGAAGCACAGTCAAAAGTAAGAGATTATGGCAACTACTTATTTGTAATTTTTTCCATGTGTATTTAAATTTCTTACATCCTGTTAAAATGTCACAAGGTATTTATATCATTCTAAAATTTCAGATTCACACATAATTAAAAATTAAAATTAGTTTACTTTTACTTATAACTTTGCCCAAAATGTAGTTTTAAATTATTTTGCTGAATACCAGAACAGCCTAGAAAAATGCAGTGAAATATTTGTTCAACACAAAGAAATTTTGTTTTTTAAGCATTGCCTTTAAGTGTCCTTTCATATTATATGTTGTTTTTATTTAGCTTATCTTATTTGGGAGAATGAACTGTTTCTTTTAAAGACAGCTAACTCACGAATCCTATGGGGTACTTACTATATTATGCCCTATGGATAGTTCTTCACATTTAATGAAGAAATGTTTTAGTCTAACTGTGTTTCTCTCATATAAATCGTTTCTTTTTTTAAGGATTTCATGTGCTCAGCATTGACTCAATCATTGATTATACTCTTTATTAATGACAGCAGTATCATTGGTCTAGAAAACCTACACTTTTGTTCTGCTTCATTTTACCTTAATAGTTTTTCTTCATCTCCTGCCTGCAATTCCATACTCCCCACTCTCTACTATATTTAATGTTTATCCTTCCAAGCCATCTCCCAAATTTTTGATATATTTCTTTGAAAAACTATATAATAACATTTATTTTGTATAACTTTTAAATTTTATATAAATGATATGATATAAATTTAATTTTGCTTCTAACTTTTATAAAATACTAGGTTTTTAAGATCTATTCATGTTACTGTATATATAGCATGCTGCATATTATTCTATTGTATTCACATACCATAGCTTATCTTTTCCTCTAGTCATAGATATTTAGGTTATTTCCAGCTGTTCCCACTTCTACAAACTTGTACATTTCTTCCTATGACCCTGCCCTGTAGTTTCTTTGGTATATATGTCCTAGAGTAGAATGGCTGGGGTTTTGAGTATATGCATATTTAATTTCAGTTAGTAATGCTGGATTGTTCTCGGAAATGGTTGTACCAGTTTGCACTTACACCAGCAAGACATGAGGATTTCATTTTCTCTACATCTTCAGCAGTACTTGATATTTTCTGATTGTTGTTAATCTGATAATGTATGAAATTGTATTTTGTTTAATCTGCATTATCTGATTACTAATAAGTCTAAGCATATGCTTTTTAGTAATTCTGGTTTTCCAGGCTATGGATTGCCTATACGTATAATTTGCCCATTTTTCTATTAGACTTTTCTCTTTCTTGCTGATTATAGTACAAGAAATTCTTTATATAGTCTAAATAATGTTTCCTTGTCAGGTTCAGGTATTGGAAATAACTTAGGCTTGTCATTTATTAATTCTTGTCTTTGGTGTCCTTCCTGGAATAGACATTTTAAATTTTGCCCCAAGTTGTTTGTATTTTTTAGGTCTTGTTCTATCAGTGTTATAGTTTTACCATTTACATGTAATATAATTGGAGTTTATTTTTGCATATAGTATAAGATATGAATCCAACTTTTTCTTCAGCTAATCATCAAGGGAAAAGTGTTATTAACAAAACCACTTCTCTCTCTCTCTCTAGAGGAAAATTATCTTGGATTTACTTTCTCCTTAGCACTATTTCCTTGAAACAGTGGGTTAAGATAAATAAGGAATGCCAGCTGTTTACCCAGCAACATTTTTTCATTGTAAAAAGCACAGGCTTTGAGATTTCTCTGAGTAAGGTACAACTGATAACCAAGCTTGTTCCTCCTTGGGGAGATGTGGAACCCACCTTTAGGGATTTTTACACCATAGTGGTTCCTGTGGCATGTGAGGCTTACCTAAAGTGGATGCTCTCCTCTATATGCTGTGTTTACTGTGCTATACCTTTCTGGCAAGCTAAGTGACCTTGGTGCCTTTTGGGTCTTGTGAGTGTGAATGTCTGCCAGGCATGCAGAGTAGAATTGTAAGTTTTTCTAACACCATCTATTAACTCCATATTTTCCCATTTCATTACATACCAAGTTTCCATAAGCATGAAACTGTTTGGGGCTCTCTGTTCTGTTTATTGATAAATGTCAATTTCTTTCCCAGTACAACACTTGTAATATAAGTTTGTAATATGTCTTAATAGGTGAATCTACTTGTCCTACTTTGTTAAAATTACCTTAGCTGTTTGTGGATTTTTATTCTATGTATACATTTTAGTATCAGTTTATCAAGTTCCCCAAAACAAGCTGCTGAGATTTTTATTGGAGTTGAATTGAATTTGCAGATTAATTTAGAATTAACATGTTTACAAGGTCAAATCATCACATTTGTGAACATAATTTTTCTCTTCATTTATTCTGGACATCATGTATTTATGGGTCTTTTATTCGTTTGTTTTTTTGGCTAATTCCTAGGTACTTCATACTTTTCGTTGCCATTGAAAATGGTATCCTATTATTTCTGATCAGAGAAATATGTTGAACTTGATGTTGATCTTGTATTTCCAGCTTTGATGAATGCTTTTTAGTTCTAAAGTTATTGATTCTCTTTGGTTGTCTATCTAAGTGCAAATGCAAATAATGAGTTTTATTTCTTCCTTTTCAGTCCTTGTACCTTTCTTTCCTCTTTATTGTTTCAGCCAGCTTGCCAGTCTGTATTTGACAGTAGTTGTGGTAGCTGGCATTTTTATCTTATTTCTACTTCAGAATCTAAAGTTGCTTTATTAAATGTGATGTTTGCTGGAGTTTTATGGTAGTTAGTCTTTATCAAAAGAAGTTCCCTTTTATTGATAATTTAAATGTGCCTTTGTTTAGATGATCTTTTGATTTTTCACCTTTAGTAATAGTAATATAGAGTATAACATTGATTTTCTGGTATTGAACCATTCTTGCATTCCTACTTGATGTTATTTTTTTCAATGAAATAATTTGTTTTTTCAAAAATACACATATAAATGAGCATGGAAGATGATTAATATAAAAGTGGGGTATCATGCAGAAATGTAACTATATTCAGAAGGCAGAATTGCCACTGTTTGCTGAGGTGTCCCAGAAGATAAGCTGAAAAGAGGCACTGGGTCATAGTCTGGCTTCATTGTCTCTGAAATTTTACAAGAGCCGTTTCTGGAGAAAGTAATTGGGCAAGGCCCTGAGCAAATATTGGGAAACAGGGTTATCCACAGTTTATGTATTTTGAAATATGTGCCAGCTCCTAGAGCTGGATACTGCCTGTGACACAGGAGGAGTGGGCTGCTTAGGCTTTTCCGCTTTTAAGCTCCTTATGGCTATCCTTCAGCACTCAGGAGTAGGTCAAAGCAGAACACTGTGTGTTCTCAAAAGATCCAGGGAGCAGAAGGAAAGAGCTAGACCATCAGCACATGGTCTCGCAAGCCAAGTACAGCTAATAACCTAGGCCAGGCTCACCCAGGCACTGTCAGATTTCTTAAAAATAAGGTATACCGTAAGAAAACATCAGTTGAAGTCTCTTGAGTCATTCTGCACAAATCTGAACTGGCTGCTCTCTTTGCCTGGTGCACAATTACCCCGGGTTCTGTATTTTCCTGAGGAGTCCTATGATCTTTATTATTTCTGTACCCTACATTTGCCTCTTTCTTGGTTTACTCTCTTGGAGTAAAGGCTTCCTGAGAAAGGCTGCATGGGAGGTAAAGTGTGGGTCCTTGAATGTCTGAAAATGTCTTTAATTCTAATCTCAATTTGAATAATAGTATGGATATAGATCTCCAAGTTTGCAGTTGTTTTTCTTTAAAAATGTGAAGGGATTTCTCTGTTGTCTCTAGCTTCCATTGTGGCCACTGAGAAGGCTGAAGCTGTTCTGATTCTTGATCCTTTATATGTGCTCTATTTTGTTTTTGTTTTTGTTTTCCTCTCTAGAAGCTTGTAGGATCCATCCGAGGACATTAATGATTGTAAATTACTTTGTTTTTTATTTGTTTATTTATTTATTTCGGCTGCACCAGGTCTTAGTTGCAGCATGCAGGATCTTTTAGTTGCGGCATGTGGACTTCTTACTCGTGGCATGCATGCGGGATCTAGTTCCCGGACCAGGGATCGAACCTGGGCCCCCTGCATTGGTAGCTTGGAGTCTTACCCACTGGACCACCAGAGAAGTCCCTAAATTACTTTGTTTTGAAGTTTCCATTTTCCTACATAGTCTTTTCTTTCCCCTGTGTTACTGTGTGTGTGTGTGTGTTTGTGTGTGTGTGTTTATATTTTATCTCTATCACAATAAAGATTTTCCTCAGGTTTCTGCTGAACTTTGGCTGCCTGCTTATATTTAAGAATAAGAGTTTGAAGAGCTGATTGAAGACTTTGAGCAGATAGGGAGGGCTTGTTGTCGGTGAACTTTGTGTTAAAGGTAGTTTGGAACGCATGACATACGATTTGCTAATATTTCCCTAAATTAAACTTTCTATCCAGTCTCAGGTAGAGTGACCCACCAAACTTACAGAATGGTCAGGAAAACAGAACAGAAAGCACTTTAACTGTAGGTAGGCAGGCAGCTCCAATGAGAGTAGAGAGAGAATGGAAAACTGCATGTGTATAGTTTCTCCTTCCAAACTCGCCAATCAGCTAAATCACTCCTTCCCTAAGAAGCTGTTAGTAAAATAGGGAGAGAAGGAGGGAGAAAGAGGCACCAGTGTTATTCTAGAGAAATACTTCCATGTGAAAAAATGGAGTAGGGAATTATGTTAGATTGTACAGTATGTTAAAGTGAATGTATATTTTAAATTTGTCTTCATATTTGCTTTGGGGGGGGTCTCTGCTGTTTCTAAGAGAAATATATTTAAAAATCTCCAGTTGTTGATATAGTCTCATGGTTTTATCAGTTGTTACTTTGTATATTTTTGCTACCTTACTATAAGTTTTGTACTTAGCATGCTTTCTGTTTCTTTTTTTTTTATAGATTTCTTTCTGCAGGTTTGGAAGCTGTACATTCTATTTTTATTCTCGTGGTTACTTCTAACCCATGATTATGATTATTTTTCTCTACCAGCGTTTAAAGTTATCAGTGTTGGAGTCTTACAATAACACAAGGATGTTGGCACACTATCATCCTCCCTGCTTTCTGCAGACACTTTTCCTATTGTCTCCCTGCCCCTATTCTTTCACTTGTTGGTATCACTTGGAGTTTTTTATTCCAGTTAATTTTTTATTTTGAATATTTGCCTAGTAGAACAAATAACTTGTCTGAGGTTACTATTTATCCTTAATTCCTATATATGTTTTATCCATTCAGTTACGTGTTTAACCATCAAACTAATAATCACATGGTTTTAAAAAATCAAATTGTGATTAAAAACACATAAGGAAATAAAGTAGTCACCTGCCTCACTCCAGAGTCCTGATCCCAGAATCAACCACATTTAACTCCTTGCTAATCTGTTTTTATCTTCTTATTTCTAAATAATGTGGTCATCTCACTATTTTGACTTACCAACTTTAGAGGTTATCTATTACCCTCTCCTTCCCACCCCCTGCCATGGAGGATTTGGCTACCTTACACTACTATCCCACACTTCCTCTTACCCATCTTCCTAATATTATTTTAAATTTTAGTCAAGTCAGTGAAAATGTTTGCATTATTGTGACCATGTAAATATTGTTTCTTTCTTCTCTGTTGTTCATTTCTTATGTAACTCTCTGGTTTTCCTGGTGTTGACTTTGCCTTGCTTTTTTATTTGCCTAGTTTCTATGTACTGTACCTGGCTAAAAGGAGTGGTGCCTAATGCTTTCAAAGTGCTGAGCCTTTCAAGAGTTCTGCAGTGTAAACAGTCTTAGTTGTCAGAATCCCAGTCTTTGGTATAATTTCATCCCCTCTGCTAAGTCAGTTACCTAACATCCATTTGCTTTCTTACTGCTTCTGAAAGTCTCATTCATTGTTGTCTTCTCTTGGGACTTCCCTGGTGGTCCAGTGGTTAAGACTCCATGCTTCCAATGTAGGGGGTGCAGGTTTGATCCCTGGAGCTAAGATCCCACATGCTGTGCGGTGTGGCCAAAAAACAAAAACAAACAAAAAAACGTTGTCTTTTATGCTTTGTCCTGGTTGTTTAATACCTCGCATTCTTTTTTTTTTTTTTGTCATTTTGGGGGAGATTTTGAGGGGAAAGGAGAACAAGGTGAATAATCTCTTGTATTTAACTAGAAAACAAAGTGGTTTTCTGCAACCATGTGTTATATACCTTCGAGAGAGTTATCCATAGTGCTGCCCATTCATTTCTCCATCCCGCCCCTGTTCTGTGTTGAACTCAATTCAACAGGCTTTTCCCACCACCGCCACCCCCATCAAAACAACTCTTGTTGGGCTTCCCTGGTGGCACAGTGGTTAAGAGTCTGCCTGCCAATGCAGGGGACACAGGTTTGAGCCCTGGTCCGGGAAGATCCCACATGCCGCGGAGCAACTAAGCGCATGTGCCACAACTACTGAGCCTGAGCTCTAGAGCCCGTGAGCCACAACTACTGAGCCTGAGCTCTAGAGCCAGCGAGCCACAACTACTGAGCCCACGTGCCACAACTACTGAAGCCTGTGTGCCTGGAGCCCGTGCTCTGCAACAAGAGAAGCCACGACAACGAGAAGCCCGCGCACTGCAACGAAGAGTGGTCCCCACTTGCCACAACTAGAGAAAGCCCACACACAGCAACAAAGACCCAACACAGCCAACAATAAATAAATAAATTAATTAATTAATTATTTTTAAAAACTCTTGTTGAGGTCACTAGTGACCATTACACTGCTTTCCAGTGACCAATTCTCAGTCTTCGTTCTACTTGACTTAAGGTGGCATGGTTGATTACTTCCTCCTCCTTGAAAATCTTTTTTCCCTTGGCTTCCAGGACACCATACTCTCCTGGTTTCCCTCCAATATCACTGAACCCTTCTTTTCAGTCTTCATTGCTGGTTTCTCCTCATATTCCCTACCTCTAAATGTTGGACCTCAGAGTTTCGACCTTGGACCACTACTGTATACTCACTTCCCTGATGATCTCATCCAGTCTGGTGACTTACAATACCATATGTTTTGATTACAAAATTTTTCAGGCCTTCTTCAGGCCTCATCTTTTATTTGAATTCCAAAATCATATCCACCTGCCACTTCACTATCTCCACTTGGTATCTACTAGGCATCTTAGGTTAAGTATGCTTAAAAATCCTGATGTTTCCTTCAAAACCTGTTTCTCCTTCATTCTCTTCCATGTGTCACTAAATGGCAACTCCATCTTTCCGTTTGTTTAGGCCAAAAATTTTGGAATCCTTTCTTTTTTTCATTCATACCCCACATGTATCAGGGAATCCTGTTCGTAGTAACTTTAGAATATATTCAGCATTTAGCCACTTACCATCTCCACTGCCCTCTCTCTGGTCTAAGCCACATCATTGCTTGCCTAGATTATTGTAATAGCCTTATGACTTGTGGCTCTGCTTCTGCCTTTACCTCACCAGACCTATAGTCTGTTGTCAAGACAGGAACAGAGTGATCCTTTTTTTTAAAAATCTAAGTCATAATACAACACTCCTCTGCTAAAAACTCTCCAGTGGCTTCACATTTGACTCAGTAAAAACTCGAAGTCCTTATAGTGGTCTACACGGTGTTAAGCTATCTGACCCTTTCTGCTCTTTGCCTTCTACTTTCCTCCCAGGAGTCACATTGGCCCCCTTGTAGTTATTTGAATATTGTAGGCATGCTTCCATAGGAGGTTTGCACATAGTTTTTCTTGTGTCTGGAGCCCTTTTCTCCCAGATATGCTCACGGCCCTCCTCTGCATCTTTCTGGTCATTGCCCAAGAGTCATCTTCTCAGTGAGCCCATCCATGTCACTCTATTTTAAACTGCAACCCTTTCCTTCTCCCTCTGCATTCCCTTATCCTTCTGCCTTTTTTCTTTGCAGCATATATTGCTTTGTGTCCTCCTGTATCCCCATACTTGAAACTACCTGGCAAATTTAGGCATTCATTTATATTGAAAGAATGAGTGGATAAATCATAGTAGTTACCTGTTCCTAATACTCTCATTAATGTCAAAACGTTTCACTATAAAAAGAGCATATACGACTGTTATGAAATTAACACTAATGTTAATAGTAAATGACAAACAGTGCAAGGTAAGTTAATGGCTTAAATTCATAACTACTAGCTAAGTATGCAATATTTCCCTAGATATTTATAATTCATCAATGTTTTGTTGCTTCTACCAGGGGTTAGGGACTGGGCTGCTCAGCAGGAGGTGAGCAGCAGCAAGCAAGCAAGCGAAGCTCCATCTGTATTTACAGCCACTCCCCATCTCTCACATTACCACCTGAGCTCCGCCTCCTGTCAGATCAGCAGTGGCATTAGATTCTCATAGGAGCGCAAACCCTACTGCGAACTGCGCATATGAGGGATCTAGGTTGCACGCTCGTTATGAGAATCTAATGCCTGATGATCTGAGGTGGAGCTGAGGCGGTGGTGCTAGCGCTGGGGAACAGCTGCAAATGCAGATTATCATTAGCAGAGAGTTTTGACTGCACACAGACCATAATAAATCAATTGCTTGCAGACTCATATCAAAACCCTATCAGTGAGTGGCAAGTGACAATTAAGCTGCATCTGGTGGGAGGCTTTATAGTGGCAAGTGAGTTGATGTACTTCAGTTATACAGCTGCATCTGGTGGCAGGCTTTAAATCAGAATCTGACACTAATTTTAGTCCACACACGGCCTGCCATTTTTTTTTTTTGTTTGGCTGCGTTGGGTCTTTGTTGCTGCACACACGGGCTTTCTCTACTTGCGGCGAGCAGGGGCTACTCTTCGTTGCAGTGCACGGGCTTCTTTTTTTTTTTTTTTTAACATCTTTATTAGAGTATAATTGCCTTACAATGTGCACGGGCTTCTCATTGCGGTGGCTTCTCTTGTTGTGGAGTACGGGCTCTAGGCAGGTGGGCCTCAGTAGTTGCAGCATGCAGGCTCAGTAGTTGTGGCACATGGGCTTAGTTGCTCCACGGCATGTGGAATCTTCCCAGACCAGAGATCAAACCTGCGTCCCCTGCATTGGCAGGCGGGTTCTTAACCACTGCGCCACCAGGGAAGAACCCTGCCCATTATTTTATTTACCACTTCCATCCACACCTCTTTTCCACGCTGCGCACTTGTCTCGGTCACAGTTTTGGTAAGCCCACAAGCTAACCCTAGCCAAAATAAGTAAAAAAACAAACGTCGCTGGAGAGCTTCTTTGAAAAGGGAGAAAGACCCAGTGATGAGACAGCAGAAGACTCTAAGACTGCCAACAAAAAGAAAGCTGCATTTAAAAGAAAATACCAAGAGTCGTACTTAAATTACGGGTTCATTGCAACAGGTGATTCACATTCTCCAAGCCCACTTTGTATAATATGTGGCGACTGGCTGTCAACGAAGCCATGAAACCTTCAGAACTGCTTCGCCACATAGAGACCAAGCACCCTGCATTAAAAGACAAGCCTTTGGAGTTTTTCAAAAGAAAAAAAAGTGAACACAAAGAACAGAAGCAATTATTGAAGGCCACCACTTCATCAAATGTGTCTGCACTAAGAGCATCGTTCTTTTTTTTAAATTAATTAATTAATTTTTAAATTTTTGGCTGCGTTGGGTCTTTGTTGTGGTGCGCGGGCTTCTCATTGCAATGGATTCTCGTTGTGGAGCACGGGCTCTAGGCGTGTGGGCTTCAGTAGTTGTGGCACACGGGCTCAGGAGTTGTGGCACACGGGCTCAGGAGTTGTGGCACACGGGCTTAGTTGCTCTGCGGCATGAGGGATCTTCCCGGACCAGGGATTGAACCCGTGTCCCCTGCGTTGGCAGGTGGATTCTTAACCACTGTGCCACCAGGGAAGTCCCGAGAGCATCATTCTTAGTGGTTAACCGCCTTGCTAAAGCTAAGAAGCCCTTTACCATTGGTGAAGAGTTGATTCTGCCTGCTGCTAAGGACATTTGTTGTGAAATTTTAGGAGAGACTGCAGTTCAAAAGGTGGCACGTGTTCCTCTTTTGGCTAGCACCATAACTAGACGAATTGATGAAATAGCAGAGGATATTGAGACACAATTGTTAGAGAGGATTAACGAGTCACCGTGGTACACAATCCAGGTTGACAAGTCTACCAATGTTGACAACAAGGCAACAGTGCTTGTTTTTGTGTGATATATTTTTCAGGAGGATGTGCATGAGGATATGTTATGTGCACTTTGTGGTGTTGTCAACCAACACCACAGCTGCAGAACTATTCAAGTCTTTGAATGATTACATAACAGGAAAACTGAATTGGTCATTTTGTGTTGGTATATGCACGGATGGAGCGGCTGCCATAACTAGACAGCTTTGTGGTTTCACTACTCAGGTCAAAGAGGTCGCTTCTGAATGTGAGTCTACGCACTGTGTCATCCATAGAGAAATGCTGGCTAGTCGAAAAATGTCACCTGAACTTAACAACGTTTTGCAGGATGTGATTAAAATTATCAACCACATTAAAGTACATGCCCTTAACTCACGTCTGTTTGTGCAGCTCTGTGAGGAGATGGACCCAGAGCACACACGTCTTCTCATACACAGAAGTGAGATGGCTTTCTAAAGGTAGATCACTGGCCAGGGTTTTTGAGTTACAAGAGCCGCTCCAGAGATTTCTTTTAGAAGAACAGTCACCACTGGCAGCACATTTCAGCGACACAGAATGGGTCGCAAAACTTGCTTGTGTGACATATTCAACCTGCTCAATGAACTCAATCTGTCACTTCAGGGGAGAACGACAACTGTATTCAAGTGTGCAGATAATGTGGCTGCATTCAAAGCCAAACTGGAATTATGGGGGCAACTAGTGAACATTGGGATTTTTGACATGTTTCAAAGATTAGCAGAGATTTTGAAAGAGGCTGAGCCCGGGCCTTCTTTCTCCCAGCTGGTGCATGATCACCCATCTCAGCTTTCAAAAGAGTTTAAGCATTACTTCCCAACTACAAAAGACCCCCAAACTGGGAAGGAATGGATCCACAACCCATTTGTGAATAAGCCAGGTGAATCGACCTTGTCCGTGCTAGAAGAGGATCAACTGCTTGAGATCGCAGTTGACGATGGCCTTAAAAGTATGTTTGAGACAACTTCAAATTTCCATACGTTCTGGATTAGAGTCAAGGCGGAATAGCCTGAGATTGCCACAAGAGCACTGAAAAGCCTGCTTCCATTTCCAACATCCTATCTTTGTGAAGCAGGGTTTTCTGCAGTGACAGCAACCAAAACGAGATTACGGAGTAGACTGGACATAAGCAGCACACTTCGTGTGTCACTGTCTCCCATCACCCCCAGATGGGACCATCTAGTTGCAGGAAAACAAGCTCAGGGCTCCCACTGATTCTGCATTATGGTGAGTTGTATAATTATTTCATTATATATTACAATGTAATAATAATAGAAATAAAGTGCACAGTAAATGTAATGCTCTTGAATCATCCCCAAACCATCTCTCTCCCCTACCCCCCAAACCCCCGATCCGTGGAAAAACTGTCTTCCATGAAACCGGTCCCTGGTGCCAAAAAGGTTGGGGACTGCTGACTTATACTATTAATAGACAATAATAAATTAAGATTAAAATCCATAGAAATATCAAACTGCCCTTTATCATTTACATTTTGTGTAGTTTAAATTTGGTTGATTTTCAACTCCAATAATATGTGCATAACCTAGCATACTTAAAGTTTTAGTTTAAAGCCAGCTTTAGTAAGCTTCAGTTAGAAATTAAGCCCCAGAGAAAAGACTACAAGTCATTTAGATAGCATACTTTTTAGATGACATAATTAGAATTGAAACTGTAATTGCCCCCAGCAACTTCATTTTATTTATTCTATTCAACGTACATTTGGTTTCAGGATCTGTGGATCTTTGGATTCATCTTTTAATCAATTCTGGAAATTTTACAATTAGCTCCTTTCTGTTCTCTGTAGAATTCATATTAGACATATGTTTAGCCCTCATTCTACCCTCCATATCTTTGTCTTTCATATTTTTCATCTCTTTGTCTCTGTGCTGCAATCTGGTTAATTTTTCATGTATACAGCATCTGCATATTCACTCTTCAGCTATTCCTAATTTACCATTTAACTGATTCACTGAGGTTTCTTTAAATTTCCATAATTATATTTTAAATTTAAATAATTATAATTAATTATATTTCAATAATTGTATCTAGAAGTTGTTTTTTTCAAGCTGCCTATTTATTATTGATCATTTATTATGCCCTTTATTTAAGTATGCTATGTTAATGTCTACAAGAACTCAAATATCTGCAGTCCTTGGAAGTTAAAATGCTTACTGCTTGTGCTGACTCTCACACATAGTATCTGGCCTCTTCACATTTATGGTGCCGTTTATGAGTTCACTGCTTGTTAATCTGTAAATTCCACAGGCCAAAACTGAGTAAGGCTTGACTGCAGAGGATTCACTTTTGCCTCTGCTGGTATAATAGAGGCATCATTATTTTGGGACCATTTCAGTCCTTCCTTGAAGGTCTTGAGTAAGTGTAGGGGATAGTTAATTTCCCCTCCCCCTCACTCTACTTCTGAGCCAAAGCTCAGAATCCTCACAGCTAAGTTGCTATGGGCATCCACCTCTCGGGACACTCATACCCCTCTCTTCTGCCTGCAGTTTCCACCAGTTTTGATGGATTTTGCCTCTCCCCCTACGTCGTATGAGATCAGTAGTGCGTTAATGTGCGTATCCCAGCCAGAGTCTTACTTGTTCAGCAGGAGAGTCTCACGTGTAGCCCACCACAATGCCAAAAGTAGAAGTTTCCTCCAATTTCCAGACTCTCATAAACAGTTATTTCAAATTTTACATTGTGGAACATCCAATATATCTGTGTTTTTGTTTCTTTGAGACTTTTTTGTAAAACTAATATTTACTTTATTTATTTATTTTATTTATTTATGGCTGTGTTGGGTCTTCGTTTCTGTGCGAGGGCTTTCTCTAGTTGTGGCAAGTGGGGGCCACTCTTCATCGCGGTGCCTGGCCCTCTCACTATCGCGGCCTCTCCTGTCGCGGAGCACAGGCTCCAGATGCACAGGCTCAGTAGTTGTGGCTCACGGGCCCAGCCGCTCCGCGGCATGTGGGATCTTCCCAGACCAGGGCTCGAACCCGTGTCCCCTGCATTAGCAGGCGGATTCTCAACCACTGTGCCACCAGGGAAGCCCCAAAACTAATATTTACTTTATAAAAACTAATCCTTACATTGAAATTGACTGGGAATCTCAATATCCCCAATGGAACATGAGGAGAAACCAGGAATGAAGAAAACGATATTAATACCAGAAAGTAAACAAAGCATAATTTCTATTAATAAACTTAATAAACCAGCAAGCATATATATTTCACCTTATTTTTCTCATTTGCCACAGATCTTCACAGGTCCTTAAATTAAGACAGATATTTGGAAACTTTTGCTTTAAGATTTAGGAAGATTCCTAAGTGACTTCTGGCTCATCAAAGGAAAGTCAGATACATTTATAATAGTGTAGTTTTATGTATTTTTTATAGTCGATGGCAATATTCTTTGAAATTCTTTGAAAACTGTTCATCCATGTATGTTCAACCATATACGATAAGGCAACTAAACTCATAAATTGATTGGAAAAACCCACTTCTTAACCACTCTATTAATGATTAAACATTTAATGCTTTACTCTTTTTCCATTTGTATGTGAAAGAACAAAATTTTTAAAGCCAGCAAAAATTAATTTCTTGATATGAATGGTTAACACATTTTCTAACTGAAACTTGGTAATATTTATTAAGTTCAAAATAATATCTACTTTATTGAGTTGTTGAGAGGTCTAAAGGATACTCTGTGTTAAGCAAAGTACCTAGCATATAATAAGGGCTCTTGTTAAAGGTGATAAGTACTTCTTAATAACCATGTTATCAAGATGCAGTTTTGAATCAGGAGCTGTCTTTAAGGACCAAGGACCTGCTCAGGGGATCAGGTGGAACGGTGCGCTTGGAACAGAGATGTCCTCTAGTAGCAGCCTATTAGAAGAGTGGGAAATTATCTCTACCTGTTACTAGCACAGGTACTGAGGGACAAGGGGAAAAGTTATCGTTCAGGAGTAAGCAGTCAAGATTCTACAATGTTGAGCGTAGAACTGCCACACACATAGCACATATGTGTAGACTATGTATGTATATGTACACATGTACACAGATGGAGGACTTGCAGGCTGAGCATGTGGCATATCAATTTAAGTGGGTATTGAGAACAGGGGCCTCTACTTCTTGGTAGTTGAAAAAAAAAAGCTCTATGCTGGGATATAGTAACCATTGGAGACATTTTTGGGAAATGAACATGGCCTCCAACACATACCTTTTTATTTTCTTTCAGGTCTTAAGGCAGATGAAGGAAATGTGCTTATAGATACCTATCTTTTACTTTTCCACATTAATTTTGTTTTTGTTGTTGTTTTATACAACCCTTTGCCTTATCATGAAGAAAGTCATGTTTAATTTTAAATCATGTTCTCCAGTAATATTTGATGGCAGCTGGAGTACAAAAGATATTTGCATTTATTTTTATTGCCTTTTATCCATAAACATTTTTCCTTGTTTATGTTTTTTGCAGTAATAATGCAGTTCCACAAATATCATATATTAATGCATGTATGTGGAACCTAGAAAAATGGTACAGATGAGCCAGTTTGCAGGGCAGAAGTTGAGACACAGATGTAGAGAATGGACATATGGACACCAAGGGGGGAAAACTGCGGTGGGGTGGGGATGGTGGTGTGCTGAATTGGGCGATTGGGATTGACATGTATACACTGATGTGTATAAAATTGATGCCTAATAAGAACCTGCAGTATAAAACAACAAACAAAACAACTAATACTAAACTTTCATTGGGTTATTTGCATGGAAATATGTTAATATAAATGTTTCAGACATTACATGAAATTTCTAAAAATCTTATATTTGTATTTGTGTGGAAATATGTATGGAAATATGTTAATATAAAGGTTTAAGACATTATATGAAATTTCTAAAAATCTTATATTTGTACTTGTATGGAAATATGTATGGAAATATGTTAATATAAAGGTTTAAGACATTACATGAAATTTCTAAAAATCTTATATGTTCTGGTATAATGTTATAAGTAATAATCCTAGTTATTACTTTAAAATGTATATCTCAGAAATAACTAATTTTCTTGTCAACTGCATTATTATGAACTTTCATCAAATCTTTAACAGTGGTCATTTTTAAGTCTTTTGTCATTTACAGACAGTTCTGGGTGTACTCTGATGCTTTTGCAAATATGTTCCTATAAAAGGCTTTCATCTTCAAGAAATTCATGGAAAAGACTCTGACAAGTACAGGTTTCTGGTAACTGACTGTACTGCTGAACTGAATGAATAAGCATTTTCAGAACTCTAATGAAAAACTGATGAACTCATAAAAGTGCTAACAAAAGATCAAGATGAAAAAAAAATTAATTACATGGGACTGAGTGAACTGATGAGGACAAGTATAATTTTTGTGACTTTCTGTCTGAATTAAAAAAAAAAAATCCCACAAGGACTCAGAGGCAAAGAATATACAAATCAATTTTCACTGCAAAGTAAAGGAGCTGTTACAGTGGAGGATTACTGGACTGAATGTCAATATTATGACATAGTATGAGTGTGTTTCATGTTTGGTAATTGCAATCATTGTTGCTTTTGTTGTGGTCATCCATGTACAATGCTTGGTGTCAGTCTACTTATCTCTTGTAAAAATAAAATACAGTGTGTGTGTGTGAAAAAAAAATGTAATGTACAGTACAGGGTATATAGTCAGTATATTGTAGCACCTTTTTTTGGAGTCTAGTCTATAAAAATATCTAATCACTATGTTGTATACCTGAAACTAATATAATATAGTAAGTCAACTGTATGTCATTAAAAAAGCCAAAAAATTAAATTTATATACAAATTCAAAGGAACTAGAATATCAAAAATGGTTTTGAATTAGAACAAAGTTCTCACTCTACCTGATTTTACGACTTACTATAAAGTTACAATAATCAAAACAGTGTAAAAAAAAAAATAATAATGCAGTTCCTTTTTAGTTTCACATTTCACTGTAGTTAAAAATATTTCACGGAATTCCCTGGTGGTCCAGTGGTTAGGACTGCATGCCTCCACTGCAGGGGGCATGGGTTCAATCCCTGGTCAGGGAACTGAGATCCCCACAAGCTGGGTGGCATGGCAAAAAAACAGATAAAAATTAAAAAAAAAAAAAAATGATTCTAGTGAAGTCAGTAAAAGAGGTCTGGGTAGCATATAATCCTAGAAACCAGGCTATTGTGTAGAGAATGGTAATTGGCCACCAATATTCACTCTCCTGTAATTTAAAAGTAGTACTCCCACCTTTTAATTGGCTACACAGCTGCTCAAGTGGATTCTACCTTTTCTAGCCTCCTCCCTTGTGGTTATGTTGTAGCCACTGGGATAGAAGTGGAAGTGATGAATGTGACTTCTAGATCATATCTTTAAAAGTATTGGGCATGCATTCCTTACCCTGTCTCGCATTCCTTCCGTGGGGTGTGGAAGTAAAAGTGAGCCATCAGCAGCCATTTCAGAGGCCTGTTTAAGCGACAGTATTTTGGGTCTCTTTATTAAAGCAACTTAGTCTGTACTAAAACTAAGGAAGGGATAGATGATCTTATGAACACAAAAGGTTTAGACTGGGTGAGGACAGGAAGTGTATTGAAGTCTTAAGTGAAATTGCCCATTCCACATAAAAGGCCTCAGGAAGGAACTCTGCACAATTCTAAAATTCTTCCTCAGGCAAAGTTCGTTAAACCTAATGAGTTGGCTCTTTGACTTTGGACAAGTCACTTAAAACTTTCTCTGTTTGACCTTAAAATGAAGATTGAAGAAGTTATCTTTCAAGGATCCTTTCTAGCTCTGTCATTCTGTAAATGTATATTCTTGGAGAGTGGTGAGGAAAAGCTTCACATGTTAAGTACCTAAGTTGATCCCTCAGAGATGGATGGTAGTATGTGGATCAACAGCAGGAGCAGTTATGGATGGAGTCCAGTAGTAGAGCTCTATTCTCTTCTATCTCTGCTTGCAAATTGGTTAATTCTTAACTGATTTCATTTCTTTTGGTCAAACCTTGCTAAAAGCAAGAGGTGGCAGTCAAAAATAAACTCACATTCTGACCTTTTCTAAACCACTTACCTCAAAGCCATAGGCTTGATAACCTGCCTTTCAAGTTAATACAGGTGAAAATACATTTGGGAAGAGTCACCAGCCTGCAATTTGCTTCTACCCACCAATCCCATATGTATCTTAGATCTTAGTTATTGTAGCACATCACTTTCAGGGACTTTCTCTTTTAGGGAATACACTAAGTTTCTGTAAGCGAGACAAAACATTTTCCTCAGGTAGGCAGGCAGTCTAGGGCCTATTAGGCAGCTTTGCTTCACGAGGTAATTCAGGACCCAGGTTCCTTCTGTTAATTGCTTTGTAATCAATCCTGTATGGGTTGTTCTTGCCCTCATGGTTTAAGCTGGCTCACCACCATCACAACTGAGTTTCAGCTTGTGTGAAAGTGTTACTCGAAAACTGGGTTGCAGCAAGTAAGGAGAACACCAGGGAATCTCCCAAAGCAGTGTCTCTCGAACAGCAAAATTGGGGAAGTTTTAAGCTAAGGGTACATGCATATTCATGAAGGAGCTTGAGCAGAGGAGGATTCAGCATAAAATTGGTGCAAAGGTCAACAGAGTCCAAGTCTTACTTGACTGAAGTCAGGAGGGTCAACATCATCATTCCATCCTTCACCTGGATGGGGGCCTTAATTCCTGCAGAACTCAACGGTATAATTATTATGTATATCCCTTGAGGAGGAACTAGGACTCTGCTTTATCACTCTACTTTCTCTGTTCCTGCGTCCTTTTGTTCCTTTAAGATTATTAATTACTGAGACATGTTCAAGGGCAAGCATCGCAGCCATGCTTAGATCACAAAATGGCTTAGGCCCAAATGGCTTCTCTTATGTTCATAGCAGCACTATTCACAATAGCCAGGACATGGAAACAACCTAAATGTCCATCGACAGATGAACGGATAAAGAAGATGTGGTATATATATATATATATATATATATATATTCCACAATGGAATACTACTCAATCATCAAAAAGAATGAAATAATGTCATTTTCAGCAACATGGATGGGCCTAGAGACTATCATACTAAGTGAAGTCAGAAAGAGAAAGACAAAAACCATATTGTACTACTCATGTCTGGAATCTAAAATATGATATAAATGAACTTATCCACGAAACAGAAACAGACTCACATATACAGAGAACAGACTTGTGGTTGCCAAGGGGGAAAGAGGGTGGGGTGGATTGGGAGTTTGGGATTAGCAGATGCAAACTATTATATGTAGAATGGATAAACAATAAGGTTCCACTGTATAGCACAGGGAATTATATTCAATATCCTGTAATAAACCATAATGAAAAAGAATATGTGTGTAACTGAATCACTTTGCTGTACAGCAGAAACTAACACAACATTGTAAATAAGCTATACTTCAATAAAATACATTTTTTTAAAAAAAGGAATACTGACCGGTAGCATTTATCCTACAAGACTGAACTTTATACATCTGACTAGGTTCCCAACAGTAGTCACCACAATAACATAGTTGCTGAACATATTAATGTATGAAAACTAAACGTGTAACCCAGAGCTATTTACATTTTTCAAGAGATGCCTCCTGATGAAGACAAGGCTTCACCCTAGATTCTTTTGATGTCGCTCACATCATGCATTTTTCCCATTCTTCCTAAGCAGGTGTACCAAAGACTCCAACAATTTCACCCATTTTTTATCTGAGTTCTTCTATCTCCCCTACGTTCCCCTTTCTTCTGGACTCAGAGTTGATCACGTAAGTTCTGGCTCGGGGTATCTGGTTGCTAAGAGACAAGACGCTGGTAGGGTGGCAAGCTGCACTGCGACTAGAGTGAATGCGAGGTGGGGGCGGGGAGGAGGAAGGCAAAGGCTAGGCGCAGCGGCCAGTCGCCGCCGCAGCTCCTCCGCTCCCTCCCTCCCGGCAGGAGCTTGTCGCTCATTGGCTGCGCCGCAGAGGCGCTGGCCTGCGATTGGCTGGCGGTTTCGATCCCCGCGCTCCCCCGCCCCGCGAGGCTGGTACCTCGCAGTCGCCTGCTAGCGGCCGGGGGTGGCTTGTAGGGGCGCCGCGGCCGGGGTCGCGGCTGTGGTCGCGGCAGCTTCATGGCGCGGGCGGTACCGGCCTCTGCAGGTGACGGAGGCGCAGCAAGGGCTTCCCCGGCTTAGAGGTGAGCGAGACGCCGAGGGGGCTCGGGTGCCGGTTGGGGGCGGGAAGTGCGGCGAGAGGCGGTACCGCTGGCAGCTAGCGGGTTCCCTCTGCGGCCTCCTGCCCTGGCGGCCGGGGTCCAGCTCGCCCAAAGTGCCTCCGAACGCCCCCACGCGCAACCCGCAGCCCGCCAGCCGTGCCTACTCCAGGTCCCCGAAGCCCGTCCAGCCTGCGAACCAGCTGAGGGAGCCCCAGCGTCTGCCTCCCGGCCTCGCCCCGGGTCCCTGCCCCGCATCTTCCCCTCCCTCGCCTAGCTGCCCGCCCCGCGCCTTTGTCTGCCCCTCACGCGCTCAGCTCCCGGAGTTTCTGCCCCTACGGGGGAAGCGGGGAGATCGCGAAGGTCCGGGCTGCCCCAAGGACGTGCTGCGCAGCGAGCCTCTGGGCCGAAGGTTTGCAGGGCTTTGATCTATTCTTCCTGGGTTTCAGCTGTGATTTTATTTTCCCCTTCACGATGAAAGCCAGCTGCTTCCGTTGCCATTCGTGGTCAGAAAGCCTGGGCACAAGGCTTCTACCCTAATGCGGAATAACTCTGTTATCTCCCACCCTCTGTTATGCCAAAGGCCTTTGACCTGCCCTACTGGCCGCCCTCGCTTCCCATCTTCCTCTGCCTAGGGGAAAAAGTCTCTGTCTACAAGACCCTTTTTCTGTTTGAAAAAAGAAAACGAAAATACAGGTGCCAGTCGTGGACCTCTGTTTGGTCTTAATTACATTGGTTTTATTAATACATTTAAATTACGATTGTGGGAATCGGGGAGAGGACATGAGGTGTGCTCTTTAAAAGTGTAGAGTATTAAACAAATAGAATTTTTATTTTTGGTAAATAACACGTTTCACATTAAACTTTAACATCTTTTTCATGTTTTATCATGAATGAGCGTAGATCTAGTAAAAGTGTAGTTTGAGCTTCAGACTTTTTCTTATTGGCAGTTTTCGATCAGTCTATACTTCTTTTCCAGAATAGGGTGCCCTGTGACAGCTACTCTGAGAGAATTTATTAAGGGTTATCCGTCAATGCTATACCTTTCATACTTACATTCTGACTCTAAGGGATGCTTTCTTGAACATTCGTTTAACTGGAATTAATACTGGGTAGTTTTCCCTTGCTTGATATGATTCAGTTGTGTAAAGAAAATGTTAACAGAAAAAATTTTTTCACATTTAGATGATTTAAATTATTCTTAAACGTATATATTATAAATGAGTAGTATTATATTGGAAATACACATACAAGTTTTAATTATTTTATATGAACAGTATATTTGATTAGCTAACAGGTGCCTTCACATTGTAGGCCACAATAAATATTTTAGAAATTTTAAATGAATCTTTTTGGAAGTGAAGTAAAAAACAGCACCCACGTCCTTTCCCTGAATTCTCTTTCAGACTAATTTTTATTGAGGCCCAAACAAATTGTAATAAAATACCCCATCCTCTAACATACTTCTCAAATTGCGTGGTATGAAAAGGGATGATGTGCTAGGCACACAAGTAGAGAACAGTGAAGTTCTGTAAAATCTATTTTCAACTGGTCTCAAGGCATTGTTTTACAGTTCTTAAACTAATTTTTGGAAATTTTTATGCCAATAATGGCCAAAATAGGAAAATAATAATAGCAATAATAAATCATTTATTGAGCACCTTTTGTATGCCAGGTAGTGTGTTATATATATTATTTAATCCTTACAATAACCTCAAAGGTAGGTATTATTTTCCTTATGTTGTAGCCGAGACCACTGAAGTCATAGGTTGTACTGCTGGAAATGGTAAACTAGGTAAGAATCTAGATCTGACTTTACTCATTTTGCTGAGAGCATACTTCATTGGAAAGTTGCTGTCTCCCCTTTCATCTGTCACATTTATCTTTTTGAATCCGTTTAATCTGAGGATCTTTGGAATGGTAACGTTACTACTACAAACATTATGTAGTACTATGTGCCAGGTAGTACTGTCCATATGTCCTCAAAAGTATGTGGGCTAGCTACTATTTTTCTTTGTTTTACAGATGAGGAAACTGAGGCATAGAGATACGTAATCAGAACCAGATAATACCTTAAGTGGTAGAACCAGGACAAAAATTTGGGTAGTCTGGCTCCAGGGTCCATACCCAACACGATTCTGGCCCATCAACAAGGTACCTCTCTGGTTGCTAGGAAGCTGTGATTTTTAGAGTGCTTAGTGTTTTTCTTTGTTTCTTTTTAATGTTCATGCAGAAACATGTAGGATAACTTTATGATGTCTACCACCTGATGTCCTACATCAGTATTTTATGTAAAAAATTACATAGTACTAATCATAGTTAACACTTAACTGAGAGCTTCTGCATTCCAACTCCCCATTCCAACATTTAAACATCTCGCATAATCCTTAGCAGGATCCTAGGAGGTAGATACTGTTATTTTATGTTGCATCACATTTGTGAGGTGCTTTTATTGTCTTCAAAGTGCCTTCACAAAGATAATCCCTTTGATTATTTGTATGATGTCAAGTAGAGGTATTACCAGCACTTAATTTTTATTGCAGAATTTCAAATGACTTGCCTTGACTAACTTGTGTGGAGTTAAAACTCAAACCAGAGCTTCAGACTCCTATGTTCATTGCTTTTTCCACTATACTGGTCTCTCAGTGGATCTTTGCTTTATAGTTCTTGTCCTAAAATAGATAATATTTTTCCATAGGAACAGCTTATATTTGGAGATTATATTCCCAACCCAGATTCAACATCAATTAAGTCATAGATATGACTAGCTGTAAATCTTTGTCATTATTTTCATCTGTAAATTTATGTTCTGACTTCATATATAATGCCTGGCACATGGTGAGGCCTCAGTAAATGTTAAATTTCTTTTTTTTTTTTTTAATTTCAGCTTTATTGAGATATAATCAACATAAATTCTCAAAATTTTCTAAATTTGAAGGGAGTAGCTTCTTTTTCTCTTCGATACCACAGCCTTCTCCCTCCCTTGCCTCACAAACAGCTTTCAAAATTGTTTCATTGAATCGTAACTAACTTCAAAATGTTTAGACTCTCTCTCTACCCTAAGCCATCATTCCCAACTGCTGTCTCCCCTATACTCTCCTTCTAGAATATAATGGAAAGAGCATGGATTTGAGAGTCAGTTTTACCTGGATTTGAGTCTTTGATCTGCCTCTTATTAGTTCTGTGGCCTTGTACAAATTATTTAACTTTTCTGAATGTGTTTCTTGGTCTTGTAAAATTGGGGAAAGCATCTATCTTATAGGGTTGTGGTGAGAATTGAAATAACTTATATAGCAGGCTTAGCCCAGCTCCAGGCTCCTAGTAAATACTCAGTAAATAAGTTCTTAAAATTCTCTAAGGTTGAAGGAGGTAGCTTCTTTTTGATACCTCGGTCTTACCCTCCTCCACAATACCAACAGCTATTATGTGTCCCTCCTCTGCCCCTTGATGGCTCCCCTCTGCTTTGGCTGTCAACAAATGATATTAAGATGATGTTTGTCTGTTTGTATCCTTAACTCTCTACTAGTAAACTCCTTGAGGACAGGGACCATGCCATATTTATCATGGTATCCCCAGTGCTTGGCTTATAGTTGGGACTCACTAAATGTTTATTGAGCTACATCCATTAGGAAAGCCTTCTAGAGACTTTTTTCTTGGTCATCCTGTTGCCTGATGATTTTGGACACACCCTTAGTCACTTGATTCAAGGTCTCCTGGATTAAACCAGAGGACGTGTGATGGTAGGAGAGAGGGTGGGGAGCCAGATGAAGAAGCAGGCGAAGCCTCCACTCTGCAGGTGTGAGTGCATGTGTGTATGTGTGTGGAGGTGCCTTGGCTTTTTATATATGAGAGTCAGGGTGTGTGTTTGGGTGTGTGTAAGGGTTAAACCTTATCAGGCCAGTTGTCACATTGCTTCTGAAGATAAGGAATAAGAGGACTTTCCAAAAAATGTTTCAAACATATAAAAACAATGCTAATTACATTTGTTGATATACTCTCCCCACCATATGTAATTCATAATCACATGCGCAGTAACAATGATTATGCTTATCCTAAAATGTCAGATTAACTTAGTTCTAAGTTTCATTTGATTACATCAGTCAAAATTAAGTATACTCAGCCTCGATTGTTTATAGCATGGACATTCACTCACAGAGAAATAAAGGAAATATGGCTTAGGACTGCAATGAAATTATCATTCTTTTTAACTAGCTTTTTTTTTTTTCAGTTTAGTTTAGTTTAGTTTAGTTCTACCATCCATGAACTGCTAATCAAAATACAGATCAGGCATACATAAGGATTTTTTTTTAAAGAAGATATATTGTGTTCAACTTTTTCTCTCAACATATTATTATGGAAAATTTTAAACATACGGCAAAATCAAAAGAATTTTATAGTGAACACTTGTATACCCGTCACTTATATTCTACCCTTAACATTTTATCATACTTTTTAATCACATATTTACCCATCTGTCCATCCTTCTATCTATCTATCTACCCACCAATCCATAATATTCAAATACTGTTATATTTGAAGAGATTTGAGCTATGTATTCTGTTTTGATTTTAGGTCAGTTTTATCTTTCCTTTATGTAGTAGTAGATAATTCTTAGGAATGAATTATAACTGATTTATAATGTTCTGAAAATATTTGGATTTCAGATGCAAATAAATCTATTTGTCTTCTCTGTCTCTAGTTCCAAAAGATGAGTCGTGGAAATTCAGAAAACAACAATTTCCTAAACAATAACAACCAAATGGTGTTGGACATGATCCTTTACCCATTAATTGGAATCCACCAGACCATCAACTGGGAATCAGTGGCAAGGCTTGTGCCTGGATTAACACCCAAAGAGGTAAATAACGGTCTTTCAGATATCTACTGAAAAGAAATCAGAAAAAGTGATCAATTTAAAGGAATAACTGTTATACTAAGAAGAAATATTTGAGTTTTACATATTCATATGCACATATAAATACCGAATATGCGTACATATGATGCAATTTGGCTAAATATAATCTATGTAAATTATATATTAACCCACCTGGTATGTTTAAATTCAAACTTATCTTACATGTTTACAACTGAATGGGTAGATAACATTTTTCTAAATCCAGTTTTATTAAATTGCTAACGCTATGCTTCTCAAACTTGAGTAATGTACAGACCTTTTTAAAGGAAAAAAAACTTGAAAACTCCCAATGATGACTTAAATTATTATTATAGTGGAAATTAAATGTGCACTAACAATACTGGGTATAAACACACCTATATGATCATAAACCAAATTTACATTTTATAGACACAAGTGAAAACTCAAACCAACACAATTCAAACTAATAAGCTTAATGTGATAAGTAATAGTGTTTTGCTGAAATTAAATTGCTGATTATAATGCAAATATTTGTGTAGCCTCTTGTGGCACAAAATTTTTTTGCGTTTAGCCTGTGCTGCCATGTGCCCTTCAAAGCCTTTACTCTTTCTCCACTTTTCTCTCTTTAACCCTCTACCGTGAAGCCGTGTGTTGTGCCAGGACATTACTTGCCTTCCCTTGGCACTAACACATCTCTTCTCTACACCAGGTTTCTTCTCCACATTGCCCTTTATTAAAATTAGCCGTGGGGGCTTCCCTGGTGGCGCAGTGGTTGAGAATCTGCCTGCCGATGCAGGGGACACGGGTTCGAGCCCTGGTCTGGGAAGATCCCATATGCTGCGGAGCAACTAAGCCCGTGCGCCACAGCTACTGAACCCGCGCGCCTAGATCCCGTTCTCTGCAACAAAAGAAGCCACCGCAGTGAGAAGCCCGCACACCGCAACGAAGAGCAGCCCCCGCTCACTGTAACTAGAGAAAGCCCGCACGCAGCAATGAAGACCCAAAAGCAGCCAAAAATAAATAAATAAATAAATAAATAAAATAAAAATTTTTTTAAATAAAAAAATAAAATTAGCCGTGGACAATTAAAATATTTCTTGGTACCAACTTAATTTACAATTAATTTACAACAGAAAAGCAAATAGGCATGGAAATATTCTGTCATCCTAATGACCTGGATGATTTTATTAAGGTTATCCTCAGAATCAAAACCCACAATCTAAAAACTCTTCTAGGGAACTCTTAGGTTTCTGGTAATTCATCTGTGAACCCTAGTTGGAGAAACACTGACATCAGAATTTTTTGCTGTTAAAAGGAACCCTAAAGTGGATGAATCATCTCAGATTTCTAGAGGTAGAAAGGACATTAGTGATTTTACCCAGTAGGTTTTAAGCATATGCACCACTGCCTGGCCCATAATATACAGTCAATAAATACCTATAGTATCAGTGAATGAACCAAATTCTACCCTCTGCTTTTACAGTTGAGAAAACCAGTACCCACAGGGATTACTTGCCCTCGGTTATGTTATAGGTCTTTGTGAAATGATGAGGGAATTTATTATTAAGTGTATATTATCATTCCCTAATCTATACTTTTTCATCTTTTGGATTTTTACATGTTAGGTTTTAAAACAAGGCAAACCTGTGAATTTGACTGTTTTTCCAACTTTTTATTGTGAATATTTTCAAACATACAGAAAAGTTAAAAGAATAGTATAGCATCCCTATATCCTTTATTTGGAGTCAGCAATTCTAGGTGTTTGCTTGATCTCTTTATGTAACTTTTTTTTTTTTTTTGACATTTAGAAGTAAGTTTCAGACATCACAATACTTCATAGACTGTAGCATACATCTTAAAATAAGGGTATTATTACATAACTACAGTACCATGATCAAAGCTAAGAAAATTAACAGTGACTCCATCTTATCATCTAATATCCACTGCATATTCAAATTCACCCAGTTGAGAACTTTTTTTTTGGCCGCACTGTGTGGCTTGCAGGATCTTAGTTCCCTGACCTCCCTGACCAGGGATTGAACCCGTGTCCCCTGTAGTGGAAGCACGGAACCCTAACCACTGAACCACCAGGGAATTCCCAAGAAATTATTTTTTTAACTAAAATGCAACTGAATGTGAATCAGACTATTTTTAAGTAATGTGAATTTTTAATTCATTTCTTATTACTAAACAAGACATATCCTCAAAGAATACAAACACACACATAACACACACACACAAGGAAACAAGTGAAAAATCAGAATTATAAATCTGACCCTACCTAAAGTAAGCTGTTGAAACCTTGTATATATCCTTCCAGATTCTTTTCTATTCATATATGAATTCTTAAAGACATGTAACAAATGTACTACTTTGCTGCTTTGTTTTTCACGTAGCATATTGTGAACATCTTTATGTGTCAGTTGCTAGAGTTCTACATTTGATGACAGTATACTGTCATTCTTTTATTTGAGCTAAATCATAATTTATTGAACCTTTTATTGGATATTTAAGCTATTGTTTCCAACTTTTGACTACTGCAAATACCACTGTAACAAATATCTTATTCTTTTCTTAGGGGATAATCTCAGAAGCAGAATTGCTTCATTAGAGGGCATGTGCATTTTTAAGGCTTTTGTTACATATTGTCCACTGGAAGGGTCATCCATGTTGTACTCCAGTCAAAATAGCTGAGTGCCTGATCCTTGCACTTTATATAGTAAATATTATTTCTCTGTGTGCCTTTTCAAAATTCTTATTTATATGTAAATAAATATATATTTGATTTTAATAAATGTTATCACAGTTTTCATTTCTTTCTTTAAATCCTAAAGGATGAATGTTTTATATTTTATTGTTCCATATCCTTTTCTATTTGTAAATTTTTTGTTTGTTACTAGTTTAATAACAGTTTTCTATGTATTGAATATATTAACCCTTAATCTAGCTTATTTTTCTCAGTTTTTTTTCAGCTATAAGTTATTAATGATAGTCTCTTGTATACAAATGTTTAAAAGTTTATGTTAAAAATCTGTGAATCTTTTACTTTGATGTTCTCCTTTTTTGTCATGTTTAGAAACCTTCTCAACCTGAAGACTGTGTATAATATAAAGTCACCTACATTTTGCGGACTACTTTTTATTTTACATTTAAATCTTGACTCCACTTGGGATTTTTTTTTTTTTTAATTATTTTTTGGCTGCATTGGCTCTTCATTGCTGCGCACCGGCTTTCTCTAGTTGTGGCTAGCGGGTGCTACTCTTCGTTGCGGTGCGCGGGCTTCTCATTGTGGTGGCTTCTCCTGTTGCAGAGCACAGGCTCTAGGCATGCGGGCCTCAGTAGTTGTGGCACACGGGCTCTAGAGTGCAGGCTCAGTAGTTGTGGCTCGCAGCCTCTAGAGCGCAGGCTCAGTAGTTGTGGCGCACGGACTTAGTTGCTCTGCGACATGTGGGATCTTCCCAGACCAGGACTCGAACCCCTGTCCCCTGCATTTGGCAGGCAGATTCTTAACCACTGTGCAACCAGGGAAGTCCCTGGAATTTTTTTAGTTTTAACTTTTTTCCTAATTACTAGTTAGTTGTCTCAACATTTATTGAATAGTCCATTCTTTATTACTGGTCTGAAATTTTACCTTCAGATCTATTTCTCGACTTACCATTCTAATCCATTGATCTATCTAATCCTATTGACTGTCCGTACTGACTTATTTTCAATATTGTTATACTATCTGGTGGACAAAAAAAACTACATATATATTTTTTTTTTATTATTTTTTTATTTAATTTATTTTTGGCTGTGTCAGGTCTTAGTTGCGGCATGCGGGATCTTTGTTGAGGCATATGGGATCTTTCGTTGCGGCGTGTGGGTTTTCTCTTCTCTAGTTGTGACGCACAGACTCCAGGGTGCGTGAGCTCTGTGGTTGTGGTGCGCCGGTTCCAGAGTGCGTGGGCTCTGTGGTTTGTGGCATGCAGGCTCTCTAGTTGAGGTGCGCGAGCTCAGTAGTTGTGACGTGCAAGCTTAGTTGCCCCGTGGCATGTGAGATCTTAGTTCCCTGACCAGGGATCAAACCCGTGTCCCCTGCATTGGAAGGCGGATTCTTTACCACTGGACCACCAGGGAAGTCCCAAAAATTATATATTTTTTAAGTTTCTTGAATGTTCTCTTAATCTCCCGGATTTTTTTTTTTTTCATTTTGAAGTTGACCTGTTGGTATTTTGAAAGTGGAGAAAGGATGAATTAAAATTTTCTAGATAAGCATTTACCTTAGCTGAAATAATGTATCTAATTTTTCCAAAGTGACTATACCATTTTACATTTTCACCAGCAATGTATGAGGGTTCCAATTTCTCCACATCCTTACCAACACTTTTATTATGTCTTTTTTATTATGGCCATCCTAGTGTGTGTGAAGTGTTAACTCATTACGATTTTGATTTGCATTTTCCTAGTGGCTAATGATGTTGACCATCTTTTAATGTGCTTATAAGCCATTTATAGAGCTTCTTTGGAGAAATATCTATTCATATCCTTTGCCCATTTTTCAATTGCGTTATTTGTCTTTTTATCATTGAGTGGTAAGAGTTCTTTATGTATTCTAGATACAAGTCCCTTGTCAAACATGTGATTTGCAAATATTTTCTCCTATTTTGTGGACTGTCTTTTCATTTCCCTGATGGTGTCCTTTGAAGTACAAAGTTTTAAATTTTAATGAAGACTAGTATATCTAATTTTTCTTTGTTGCTTGTGTTTTTAGTGTTATATCTAAGAAACTATCACCTAACCAAGGTCATGAAGACTTTTACCTATATTGCCTTCTAATAATTTTATAGTTATAGCTCTTATACTTAGTCTTTGATCTCTTTTGAGCTAATTTTCTTATATGGTGTGACTTAGGGGGTCCAACCTTTCTTTGGCATATAGATATGTAATTTTTGCTTAAACACAAAAGAAGATTTAACAATGTACTTTAAATTATTCACAGTTCACTTGCTTTTTGTTTAAGCAATCATGTGTTCATTTCAAATATTCAGGTTTCATAATTTTCATATTTCTTAAGTATTAGAAATTGTTGTAAGCTTTGTTAAATAAGATAAATCTACGTTCAATTTCCAATATAGCTATAAGCGTTACCTAAAAGATATCAGAAGAATCTACAGTTTAAAAGCCTACCTAGGGCTTCCCTGGTGGCACAGTGGTTAAGAATCCGCCTGTCAATGCAAGGGACATGGGTTCAAGCCCTGGTCTGGGAAGATCCCACGTGCCGCGGAGCAACTAAGCCCGTGCGCCACAACTTCTGAGCCTGCGCACCTAGAGCCTGCTCTCCGCAACGAGAGAAGCCACCGCAATGAGAAGCCTGCGCACTGCAATGAAGAGTAGCCCCTGCTCGCTGCAACTAGAGAAAAGCCTGCTAGCAGCAGCAAAGACCCAACGCAGCCAAAAATAAAAAATAAATAAAATAAATTTATATTTAAAAAAAGCCTACCTAACCACTTTCTCTGTTACAGAAAATAAACTCATTTTGTATGAAAAATGGATTCAATTAAATCACTTATATTCTTTATCCTATAGAGGTACCTGTGAACCTGTACATTCTTCTAATCATTACAGCATTTTTTTTCTTTGCCAGGTCTTCATCACTGCTTTTTTCAGTCCTCATACAAAAATATTTTGTTTCTCATTTATCATATTAATTATTTTTATTTAATTTTAAGACTTTGCTTAAAGAGGTAGGCATACATACTGAGTATAATATTTTAGTCTAAACTTATGTATCATTTTGTTTTGTTTTTGTTTATTTTTTTGGCTGTGCCATGGGGCATGTGGGATCTTAGTTCCCTGACCAGGGATCGAACCCATGCCCCCTGCAGTGGAAGCATGGAGTCTTAACCACTGGACCACAGGGAAGTCCTACACTTACGTGTCTTTTAAATGCATTTTCAAAGGACTAAGCCTTGAATAGGGATTTCTTTGTAGTAATAGTACTATAGTACTATTAGTAAACAATCTTTTCTGAAAATGGTGCTTAATATCTAGTGGGTACTTGATAAATTTTTGTGTAATAAATGAATGATGCCATACCCAATGCATTATTCACTTAACATGTACGTGTATACATGATACATATTTTTCTCCTTTTGCACCTCCCAGATTACTTGGTCTGCTATGCAATTTGCCACCCACGTTGCTACTGATGGATATTTAAACATGAATGCTATGGAAATGTTGTTTGACCAAGACCCGCATTTTATGTTGTGACGTAGTACACACTTAGAAATGACATTTTCATGAAGGACTACTTAGCCTTATTATACTTAATGCACTCTTGGTATTTTCTAATCTGTTGTATTTTATTTCTTTTTTTTTAGTTGCTAATCTGGACTTTTCTAAATTGATTCCGTGACTAACAATGGGTTAAGGGAAAACACTGTTCTAGAACAAACTGCCCAAATATGTGTCCGTGAAGTGTTACTACAGTATTTTGTGCATGGTGAACCTCACTGTTAGTAAGAACAAAGACTCATTTTAATAAAGAAAATCTAGTGTCACAAATCAGATACTTTTTGTTTTTTTTTTTCTTTGAAGGTTAGAATTTGGTCTTGTTCCTGGTGGAAACTCAGTGTGAAAATAAAAGCCAAGTTTTTAACTAAATTATTAAAATTATCAACTGATGATAGACGTAGACCATGGGGAAATATGGTTGATAAAGGCATTCTTCATTTTTCTACAAGAGCATAAATACATTATGCCTTTGAGTTAAAGCGTATTTTTTAAAAAACTACCCTGAATTTTAAAAAAGAAAAAAGTAAGTCAGAGGCTTTCATGTATTGAAATGTGCACTAATTTTCTAGATGTTACCCAAGAGATTAATATTCACTTATAAAAAATGATTTAAAACCCCCCAGACATACATTTCCTTCCTTTATATCATTACAGTGTGCAAAGAGATTCGATGAACTGAAGAACAGTGGAAGCTCACCTGTGGACAACCACTATAGTCCCCTCATGGCTGCTGGAGAGAGTCCTGTTGAAACTTTAGCCACATATATCAAATCCTCGCTTCTTGGCACACAAAGAGAATTTCAGGAGACTCCAGTTGGTCAGGATGCAGTTTCTAAAACAGGTAAGGTTTTAAAAACAAAATGCAGTGCTTGTCCTTACGACAGTTCTACAAAATACTATGTATTCCCATCAACTTTTCTTTATGTAAAGGCTAATAGAAACATTAATAGAAAAATCTATTAGTATTTGTATTTTCCTGAGCTTTAGAAATTTGTCTTTGCTGTATTTAAAAAAAAAGTATAGATGTTAACATACAGGTCAAACACTATTACCCAAAAGAGCTTTTTACTGTATCAAAATTTACTACTCCAGTCCATTAGCCTATTTATGTTATGTTGTAAATTTTAAAGGGATTTGACCTGTACCTTTTACTTAATTTTTTTTTTTTACTGGGAGAATCTTGCTTGCCTCTCATGTTGTCTTTTCTACAGCTCCCCTCTATTGGAGTCAGCAGTAGCTTCAGATGACATAGCAGCGGTGTAGAAGCGATGTTTTCCACAACTTCATTGGAAATAATAACTGGTTTTAGAAATCTTCAGTGTAGTGAATTATTTTAATTTCAGCAGCAGCAGAGTATTGATATAAAAATTTGCTTCAGGAAGAGAAAACTATATGTAGGCTTTTGAAAATTTGACCCCATCCCTTCACACCATGTTAGTATGTTTTAAATCTTCAGTGTAATGTTAACAATTTGTGATCCTTTTTTCGTACTGTTTTTTCCATATACCTTTAGAAATATTAAGGCACCTGACAAAGTACCATATTTAAGTACTCTTGGAAACCATGAATTTATAGTATAACCATTCAATAAGTAAAAACCCATTCTCAGTTAGAAATGCTAACCTCCCCCCTTTGTTTTTGTATGTGTTTGTTTCTGTATTTAAGGAAGACATAGTATAGCTTCCACAAGGAATTGTTCTTCAGAAAGTGAAAATTGTACTACTCATAATGGTGGAGAAAAGACTGAAGAATCTGAAGGGTAGGAGGCTGGTTCTTTGCTAGATAAGCTTTAATATGCATATCAACTTTAAATTATAAAAATATGATTGCTAATTTTATATATCAGTTACCATAATTTAGGAATTTCACATTACGCAATTGCTGAAATAATTGAAATGAGGGTAGTTGATGTGTTGAACTATAAACAATTGCTTGATAGGTAAACGTATGGCTTATTCATATTACTTATAAATTGGACAACAGTTTTCCACTTTAAAAATTCATTTTCATCTTGTAAGTATTAGAAATAACATCTATTAACATAAAATTTTGAAAAGTAAATTTTAAAACCCAAAGAAAAGTCTCTGCCATTAGTTCTCCAACTTTATTAAAGAAACTGGATGTGTATTTTAGAACTATTTGAATATAATTACTCATTGTAGAAATATTTAAAAATTAAAATACATCTTTCGATATAATGCAAGTTTTGATAATTTTGTATTGTTTTGTGTATTTTATATACAATGAACTGCACATATTTAAGTATTCACTTTGATGAGTTTTAGCCATATAACCAATGAAGATAAAGAACATTTTCATCATCTCTAAAAGCTCCTTTGTATGTTTTCAGTTCTGATAGTTTTTTTATAACAGCTTTATTGATATATAATTCACATACCATAACATTTATCCTTTTGAAAAGTTCTGGAGATGGATGGTGGTGATAATTGCACATCAATATGAGTGCACTTACTGCCAGTGAACTGTACATTTAAAAATGGCAAATTTTATGTTGTGTGTATTTACCACAATAAAAAAACTCACCCTTTTATAGTTTAGTGAATTTTAGTTTATTCACATAGATTTTTTTTTTTTCGGCCGCACCGCATGGCTTAGTTCCCTGACCAGGGATTGAACCCACACCCCCTGCATTGGAAGCACAGAGTTTTAACCACTGGACTGCAGGGAAGCCCCCCCTCACATAGATTTTTAACTGATAGGTTTTGTGTATGGCACAAAAATTTATCTGATAAATTAATTAGGATTATCTAATTTCATTTTGTGGCCCAAACAGCCACAGATATTTCATACTTCATTATACCAGCCATTACCTGTTTATATTTTGACCACAATTTCTTTGAAAGAAAAACTTGCAAAGTTACTTAAATTCCTTTGACTTTGACAGAGCATTGATTATTAATCCTTTTTCTGTAGCCAATTTTATTTCAAATGTAATTTCTCTGTATTAAAATTGTTTGAAGTTCAATTAAACACACATTAAATTCATATTATAGGGTAGTCTGTCACTTCCTATCTAATCTCTTCCTTTTGTAATGACACGAAGGCAGTTGTGGATCACACTAGTGTTTCTTTTTGTGGTGATGTAATTTTCAAGGGCATATAAATTCAAGGAGTTTATAATTTTTGAAGCAATCTTTCTGATGCATCATCTAAACTTATTCTTAAATTGTTTTTTAAATATGTAAATAAGCACGTTCTAGTCTTAAGAATTTTTAAACCACATTTACTAATTTATATTTATTGAATGCCTAGAAACAAGCATTCTTGCTGTTAAAAATAACAAAGTAAAAAAAAAAAAAAAACAAAGTAGCTATGCTAATTTTTTGATACTTCAATGAATAATTTTAACTGTTTTTCCTATTTATTAATAGTAAGAAAATTTTAGTATTTAATCTATATCTCCCTCCCATACCCATTACCATGTAAAAGTGCTGTTTTATGTTCCTCACAAGAATTAGAATGTATAATTTAATTTTTCTTTGTGAATTGGTATTTTTAAAAACATTATAATTAACTTATAATTTGAAAATAAATTTAAAACCCTGTAAATTATAAGTTCTGTAGTAAAAATATTTTTATTTGTTTTATTAAATCAATAGCTTAACTAAAATTAGTCAATTTTCAGATACAGATCAGGTTAGCAAGACACTTATGAAAACTTCTGAATGTCAGACCCTGTGAAACTGATGTGTGGTTAAAACCTTGAAAAATATCTTGTTCTCATACTTCCAATAAATGTCAATATTATTGGCTCCTCTTCTAAAATTCTAATAATTTCATTTCTGTGTAACATTTTTTATGAAGGCCAAACATGGTGATCCATGTATGTGATGAAGCAAAAAACTTGAAAGAAGATTTTATTTGCCCACGAGATCTTTTGATATCAGAAATGAAGTACTTTGCTGAATATTTATCTGTGGACGCCCAGCGCTGGGAAGAGGTGGACATTTCAGTTCATTGTGACGTTCACATTTTCAACTGGTTGATAAAATATGTTAAAAGGAACACTAAGGAGAATAAAGATTGTGAGATGCCCACTTTAGGTAAAAGACAATCTATTGCTTATTTTGTAGTACAATTTTTGTGTCAGCTGGAAGTTGCTTCAGGCCAAACATGAAATGTGGAAAATTGTTCAAACATTAGTATTTATGCTCAGATTAGTAATCACCTTTTAGGAAACTGATACCTCACCCTTTCTAAGCCAATTATAGTGAACTTATGGCAAATGGACAGGTCTCTAGATCAGCTATTTTCACTGTATGGTACAGTGACCGACCACTGGAGTCCTAAAGATCCTTTTAGAGGATCCACAAGGTCAAGAGAATCTGCTTAATAATGCCAGGATGTTGCTTGTCTTTCTCTCTGTGTTGACATTTGTTCAGATGGTGCAGAAGTAATGGAGGGTAAAACTGTTGGAGCTTTAGCACACATCAAGCAAGGAGCATCACACTGTATTAGTGGTCACTGTGTTCTTCAACACCATGTGCTCATAGGAAAAAAGAAAACAAAAAAAGTTTCACTTAAGAATATCCTTGATGAGGCAGTAAATATTACTAATTTTATTAACTCTTGACTCTTGAGTATACATCGTTTTGATATTCTGTGTAATGACACAGGAAGTGCATTCCTGCTACACACCAAAGTATGATGGTTGTCTGAAGGAAAAGCATTTGTACAGTTACTTGAGTTGCAAACTAGCTGCTTTTTTATGAAACCATTTTTACTTGGAAGAATGGCTGACAAGTTATGGTTATTCAGACTTAGGCATTTGGCAGATATTTTCTCTCTCTCTCTCTCTTTTTTTTTTTTTTTTTTGGCCGTACCGTGCAGCTTGCGGGATCTCAGTTCTCCGACCAGGGATTGAACCTAGGCCACGACAGTGAAAGCCCAGAATCCTAACCAGTAGGCCACCAGGGAACTCCCCAGACAAATATTTTCTTGAAAATGAATTAAATGAGCCAGTCAATTAAAGGGAAACAACTAACAATATTTGTTGCCAATGATAAAATTCAAGCTTTCAAGTAAGAGAGTATTGGAAAACTTGTATCTGCTTGCATGTGCTTGACAATTCCTCAGTACTTAAAGATGTTTCTGATGAGACTGGTGAGATTTTGTGTGTATGTGTGTATTGTGCAATGAAATGTTTCAACATTTGGAAGATTTGCATAACTCAGTGAACCAATATCTTCCTAATGACCAATGCATGATGTTAAAAAAAATCATGCATGGGTTGAAGGTCCACTCAAAGTACAAGATAAATCAGTGGATTTTGAGATAGCAGAATAGGAAAAGTTCATTGATATGATTTCAATTCCCATTGCAACTAACCTTTAAGAAAGACTACTCAGAAATTCAATGTGGAAACAGATACGAGAATTTAAGTCAGACATTGAAGAGATTTATAAAAAATGTCAAACAGTGTTATTTTCACTTTTTTTTTGTTTCTATTGGAAAATAGTTATTTTTCATAAAATATGTTAATATGTAATTAGTTCATTATTTTTAAATGAATTAATATTTTTTTTTAATTTCTGTTTTAATTTCCAATATGGTAAATACTGATAGATATAACCCACATAAACAAAAGCTCTCCAGGAATTTCAGTTTTTAAGATTTTTTTAAAGGGGTTTTGAGAGCAAAAGTTTGAGAACCAGTGTTCTAGAGGATCGGAAGACTAATTACTAAGTAATCTTTTTGTGGCATTGACTTGTATAGGAAGTCACACTGGTGGTTTAATAAAGTCTTTCTGTGCACTAGAATTGCAATTTACAGTAGTAGCAAAATATTTCTAAACTCTTGTTAGTAACTAAACCTATACTGACAGTATATAAGAAGTCTTCTGAGGAAGTTCATAATTTAATACATTTTTGTGACCAAATTAATAGAAAAGGTTTCTAATGGTCCTTAAAATTACAAAATTGCTAAATCAAAATTTTCAACCAGTCAGAGCCCAGAGATTCCAGACCATGGAGATATGTATGTGTGAAATAAAAATCAAAATACGTAGAGAGAAAAAAATTACTGTTTGATCTAGCATGTTTAAGAACATAGCAAAGGTTAAAAAAGTGGTGCAAAACTAGTCTCTGTAATCTTGGACCTTAAATCAGTGGCTACAAATGTAAGCTTTTATAAAAGCAATCTTTATTCTAACTAGGAAAAGTACCAAAATGCTTAATTAAATTGCTAATAATCCAGACCTTGTGTCTTAACTGGAATGGGTTATATTATAGTTTCTTGAGGAACTTTTTCACCAGCTCTTTCCTCCCTTTACCTTTGCTCTTTGAGAACCTTTAATCTAGAATTGTTACTTAAGGAAAGATTGGGATTACTTATTTTAATCATTGCCTGCATAGTCCTTTATTTAGGGGGATTGTCTTAGTACTATAATGGTAAAAATCACAGTTGTTTTCTTTTTCTTAAAAATATACCTCATGGGAGATGACTGAGGTTGTTTTACTAAAATGATAGCATCAGCCGGCATGCCCCTTTCCCTGGTTGTGCCTCCGAAGTCTGCCTTTAGAAAGTAATTTTGCATTTCTGCAATAGTAAATTTTATATTATCTTTCAGAATCTTTTAAATTAAGTGTTTGTTCATAACAATCATTTGAACCACATTTGAAGTAGCTTCACTGTCATTTTTGTGTGATGAGTTGTATTCACAATTTTAATTATCTTTTTCCCTGGTTTAGTTAAGGAGTTTGCATATATCATATCTTTAGCCGGAGTCTCTTTACTTGATATGAATCTAATTCCAGGCAAATTTACTATGCATTTTCTCTATACTGTAAGTTTTAACATTGCGTTTTCTTTCTTTCATGTATATAAGCCATAGTAAGCTTTTATTAAATTGTTCTTATTAAAGTAACATCCTCTTTTAAGGTGAGAAGGAGCCTGTTCTAAGGAGATTGAGGTACAAATCAAAAGGAGAATTTAATTTTTCTCTCTTTTTTTTAGAGCCAGGAAATGTCATTTCAATTCTTATTTCTTCAGAATTTTTGAAAATGGATTCATTAGTAAGTATTAAAAAGAGATTCAAGCTCTTCTATTCACCCATACTTGATTTAACATATAACTTGATGTTTCCTTCAAGTATCTGGAAAATTCTAAGACATCTTCCTGAAGTAGTTGTTAATTCAAGAGTGTGATTCATTAGAATAAACTGCTGGTGTTTGGAGGTACTTTGTTCTATTGGGAAGGCTATTGTTAAGGCTACTATATATTATTAGTATATGATGCCTATAAAACAAACAATTTATCCTCAAGGGAGGAGTTAGCTGTTGCATTAGATGAAACTAAACAGAATTAATTTTACCCCAAAAGGGATTTTGCTCTGAAACCAAATTAAATGAAAATTAATTGGAATACATTTGTTTTACTATTTAAGTAATTGGTTTAAGCATGTTTTACTTATTTGTGTCTTTCATTTATAGTTCAGCGAATTAAGAACAAATACCCAACTACTAAAAAATGTAATTTTATATGTGTAAACCACATGCTCATGTCTGTTGTTTAAGAATAGTTGATAAAACATAAAAGCATAATATATACATATACATATCAAGCTCTAACATTAAATATATTTGTTTTTCTTCTTTTTCCTTTTATTTAATAAATTTCTTTATTGTTCAAATGTTTTTTATACGTTTTTGTGGTTTAAATTAACATTTAAATGAATATTTGCTTTAAACCTCTGGTAAAACTAAGCAGAGCAAAATACCCCTTTGCTGTGTTAACAGATGTGAAGTTTATTTGTTTGAAGTTTTATTAGTTCCCTGTATTCTTTGTACTCCTTAGCCCCTCTCCTTTCAGTTGTTGGTATTTATTGCTTCAAGGGAGGGTTATAGAAAAAAAGCAGAGACTAAAAGAGTCTCTGAGTTTTGATTTTTGAAATCTAAGCCCTAAAGGATGATTTTTATACCATAGCAAAATATTTAGAAGAATGCATAATTAACCAGTGCTGTTTTTCCCCAAAACCCAAATCTACCTCAAAAAGTAAATAAATATACCTCACAGTGAAGAAAGGGGAAGAAAGTCAGCGAGCAAGCACAACACAACTGAGAAAACCCTGAAGTGACTGAAATTGTGTTTCTGCCACTCAGAGAAACGGAGGCTTAAAATTATCACTAAGTTTAGTTATAGGAAGTCACATATCTTGTACCCTTGAGTTTGTGGACTAAAATTTATATCTGCCACAGTCATGAAAGATGTTCATTACATTATCGTTCGAAATATTCTAAGAAGTGTGAAAATTATTTTTCTAGCTATGTTTGTACAAATTTGGCCTGCTAGACCACTTTGGAACAGTGTAGATTAACCCAAATAGGCAGAACTAAGTTATTGTGTAGCAATACATGGATTAGGCTTTTAATGAATCTTATCTTTGAAAAGTATTGGTATGACATTATCCTTTATGCTACTATCTTCAATATTCATTTTCTATTGTGTTTTTTGTTTAGGTTGAACAATGTATTCAGTATTGCCACAAAAATATGAATGCCATAGTAGCTACCCCATGCAACATGAACTGTATTAATGCAAACCTTCTTACACGTATAGCTGATCTGTTCACACACAGTGAAGTTGATGATTTAAAGGACAAGAAAGATAAGTTTAAGAGGTAATTTTTAAATTTTAATTTAATTAATTTATTTTTTTAAAACTTTTGGTGGCACCGCACGGCATGTGGGTCTTAGTTCCCTGACCAGGGATCGAACCTGCACCCCCTGCAGTGGAAGCACAGAGTCTTAACCACTGGATTACCAGGGAAATCCCTAAATTTAATTTTAAAAGTAATGTTCCTATTAGAAGAAATGTATTATTTCTATTTCATTTTAGTAAAAATTCTATATTTAGAATATATTTAGAAATCTGTTTCCATTTTATTTTAAATGAAGTAAAATATATCCTGAGCCAGTGGCTCAGGTAAAAATTAGTAATTAAATTGGTTACTCTGAATAAGGCACATATAAGCAGATTGTAGTGGTGAATTATGTTAAAAATTATTAAGACAGGCCTTAGTATAAAGGGGAAGAGTGGTATGAGATGAGGTCAGCAGCACTTAGGGGCTGTTTAAGTCATAGCAAGGAGTGTATACTTTATTCTAGGTGGAATGGAAGCAGAGGAGTGGCATGATCTGATTTGTTTTTAAGAGCTCAGTCTATTCTATGTGGAGAATAGACTATAAGAATATAAGAAGCAAGACCTATTAGAAGTCTAGTGCAGCAGTCTAGTGAGAGATGAAAGGCTTTGGACTAGAGTGGAGGCAGGGGAGCTGGAAGAAAGTAGATGGATTCAGACTATGTTAATAGAAAGATTCGACAGATTTTCAAATGGAATGATGTGGGAAGAGAGAGAGTATTTTAGGATAATTACTAGGTTTTAAGGTTGAGCAACTAACCGTGCTAGTGTCATTAATAGAGAGGGCAATGACTGGGGTGAGGGGAGTCAGGAGATGGGTTTGGGTTAAGATTATTTAATATATTTAATATACTTCTTGGACACACAGGTAGGATGGCAGGGAGATAGTTGGATATGTAAGTCTGAAGTTTAGGTCAGAGGTCAGGGCTTAAAATAGAAATATAAGAGTAGGTGAGGTTTGAAACCATGAAAGTGAATGAGATTTCCTAACAATACCATATGTTCTCCACTGAATTGCAGTGGCACCTTTACTGTAAATCAGGAGACTATACATGTGAGGTCTCTTTCTGAATTCTCCATTTTGTTCTGTTCATTTCTTTGTCTGTACTTTTATCAGTAGCACACTGTCTTAAGTACAGTAGCTTTCTAATACTTTTTGGTATCTAGTAATCTGAATTCTCCAGCTTTGCCTTCCTTCAAGATTGATGTCTTGGTCATTTTATATACTTTGCATTTCCATATGAATTTTATAATCAGCCTGCCCATTTTCTCTTTCTTTCCCTCTCATACACATACATACACACACACAACCCTGCAGATTTGAGGGTTAATATTCAACCTATAGATTTGGAAAGAGACATCTTAATAATATTGAGTCTTTCAGTTCATGAACACGGTATAACCCTACATTTATTTTAGCAATGTTTTATAGTTTTTAGTGAGAGATATTTTTCCTTTTTTAACTAAATTTATTCCTAGGCATTTGAATTTTTTGGTGCTATTGTAAATGCTATTTTTATTTATTTTATTTTCTAACTGTTAGCAAGAGAGTATTGATAAAGACTGTCCAACATTTGGAGGTTCAACAAGGGAGGAGCCAGCGAGGATCCTGAGGAGGAGGAGCCAGGGGGTCAAAGGGAAGGCAGAAGGAAAGAGGGTTTCAAAAAGGAGGAAGTGATTAAGTGGTCAAATGTGTGGAATGCTGCTACCATGTAGAGTAAGATGAGAACAGAAATGTGGCCAATTGGATTTAAACAACTTTTTTCCAGATGTTTTGCTCTGAATGATTGCAGAAAAATTCAGCAGTAGCTATTAAAGATAGGTAGGCTCAAGAAAGGATTTTTTTTTTTAAGAAGGGAGATACTAGATTATATTTATATATGCTGATCAGGATGAGGATGATTCCTTACAGTGGGAGAAATTGATAGTGCAGGGAATTATCTAAGAGTTTAGTCCTTAAGGGGAATGAGACACAGGGGAATTATCCAAGAGCTAAATACTTGAAAATGGAATCGGGATCCTAAATCCAGATTGGCCTTTATTTTTTATTTTGTTTTGGTGGGGGGGGGGGTTGCTCATATTTATTTTTTATTTTTTTTAACATCTTTATTGGAGTATAATTGCTTTACAATGGTATGTTAGTTTCTGCTTTATAATAAAGTGAATCAGTTATACATATACATATGTTCCCATATCTCTTCCCTCTTGCATCTCCCTAGATTGGCCTTTAATAGCAGTCATTACTTGAGAGAAAATGGAGACAGTCAGGGTGTACACTTGGAATTAATGACATACTTAAAAGACTTAAAGTTCATGCAGAACATTATTATATTATGCATAGTAATAAAGTATTAACATTTATTGAATGTTTAATACTGTCTGGCACTCTTTAAAAAGGACTATCTCATTTAACCCTCATAAAATCTTATGCATTTGAAATTACTAACCCCATTTCATAGATGGAGAAAATAAGGTTCAAAGATGTTAAGTTGCCAAAGATCACATACCAAATTATTGATAGACCCCGGATTGTTAAATTTCCAAAATCCTCGGTCTTGAATATTCCTTAACAAAGGACTGAAAGAGGGGTAGATATCCATCTGTCTCATTTTTCTTGTGAAAATGGATTCTTGATCAGGCAGTTCTCATTAGTAGGTTTATTTACTTAGAACACTAAAAATTTATTATAAATTCCCAAGGAAGGGCTCTCTAAGGATTTATTAGTCTTATTTTCTACATGTGCAGATAGGTCAGTGTTTATTTTTATCACTATCAAGTAACTTTAATAAAGTAGATATAAAAAATTAATTTGTTGTTCATTTGTTCTTAATAGTAAACTTTTTTGTAAGAAGATTGAGAGACTATTTGATCCTGAGTACTTGAATCCAGATTCTCAGAATAATGCAGCAACATTATACAGGTACAGTGATATGTTTTTCTTTGGTATGCTATATAATGCAGCTAAATTCTTTAATCTTACTACGTTTGAAATTTTCTTCTTGGATGTTTTTGTATCTTCTTTTTGTTGTTGTTTTTTAATTTTTAAAATTTTTAATACAATTTTAATTTTTTAAAATATTTATTTATTTATTTATTTATTTTGGCTGCACCTGGTCTTAGTTGTGGCACATGGGATCTTTAGTTGCAGCATGAGGGATCCTTTAGTTGTGGCATGCGCACTTCTTCAATTGCGGCATGTGAATGAACTCTTAGTTGCGGCATGCATGCGGGATCTAGTTCCCCGACCAGGGATTGAACCTGGGCCCCCTGCATTGGTAGTGTGAAGTCTTACCCACTGGACCACCAGGGAAGTCCCAAATTTTTTATACAATTTTTAAAGGTTACTTTCCATTTACAGTTATTACACAATATTGGCTATATTCCTTGTGTTGTACAATACATCCTTGAGCCTATCTTATACCCAATAGTTTGTATCTCCCACTCCCCCACCTCTATTTTGCCCCTCCCTACCCTCTCCCCACTGGTAACCACTAGTCTGTTCTCTGTATCTGTGAGTCTGCTTCCTTTTTGTTATATTCACTAGTTTGTTGTATTTTTTAGATTCCACATATAAGTGATAACATATAGCATTTGTCTTTCTCTGTCTGACTTATTTCACTTAGCATAATGCCCTCCAAGTCTATGTATGTTGCTGCAAATGACAAAATTTCATTTTTTATGGCTGAGTAATATTCCATTGTGTGTGTGTGTATATGTATGTGTGTATACCACATCTTCTTTATCCATTCATCTGTTGATGGAACTTAGGTTGCTTACGTATCTTGGCTATTACAAATAATGCTGCTATGAACATTGTGGGGTGCATGTATCTTTTTAAATTAGTTTTTTGGGTATTTTTTTTTTTTTTGGATATATACCCAGGAGTGGAATTGCTGGGTCATATGGTAGTTCTATTTTTAGTTCTTTGAGAAACCTCCATACTGTTTCCACAGTGGCAGCACCAATTTACATTCCCACTAACAATGTACAGGGGTTCCCTTTTCTCCACATCCTTGCCAACATTTGTTATTTATGTTCTTTTTGATGATATCCATTCTGATGGATGTGAGGTGATACCTCATCGTGGTCATGATTTTCATTTCCCTGATGATTAGATGTTGAACATCTTTTCATGTGCCTTTTGGCCATCTGTATTTCCTCTTTGGAAAAATGTCTATTCAGTTCCTCTGCCCGTTTTTTAATCGGGTTGATTGTTTTTTTGATTGTGTCTTTGTGTTATAGATGCTGTTTGTGTAAGAAACTTTTAACAAAAGAAACAGAAAGAAGAATTCCTTGCATTCCTGGAAAAATCAATGTGGATCAACACGGAAATATTATCTACATTCATATAAGGTGTAGTGAAAAGAAAATACAGCTTTTTAAATGCGAATTAATAGTGTATTTATTAAAAGCAAAACTACTCTTATAAGGAATAGGATAATATCTTTTCTGCACATGATCCAACTTTGATTTAGAAAGGTGCTACTTTCAAAACAAAGTTGTTGTAAAAGCTTTATTTTATCTTGAAGGATATTCTGATCAGTGCCATTAAAATGATTTCTTTTCACTAACAGATTTTAGTTATCTATTATATAAGTGTTTTTGAGAAGACAACCAAATTTACTTTCAGATAAATTTTGGTTGGTGAGTGAGGCAAATTGTCTTTAAAATTGGATTTTTCATAATTTATTCTTCATACTTTGTCAGTATTCCATTATTGCATAGTCCTTTTTAATTGCCCTTTAAGTTCAAAACTAGTTCTCATCCTGATTTGGGGAGTAGGGAGAGAGTGTTATAAATCGGTATAATGTCTCAGGATAACAAAAACTTTAAAATATGTATGTATATTCTCTGACAGTATCCTACTGCTAGGAATTTATTCAGAGAGGTAATGTTGATTTGTGAAAGCACTTAATAAGGACATTTATTGCTCTATATAAACAAGAAAAAGTAAAAAAAGCACTCAAATGATTAGGTGAACTAAAAATATATCTGTAAAATAGTATATCTATATAAAACGCATCTAAACAATTCTTAATATGCAGACTTTGAGAATGTAAAAGAATATATACTCACACAGAAAATTGTTAGTGGTAAATTAAATAAGAAAAAAAACAGGTTATAAAACAGAACTAGAAACATGTTCACTAAAATGTTAACTGTGGTGTTACCTTTGAGTGATAGTATTATGGATGATTTTCGTTTGCTTTTTGCTTTTTTTCCTATATTAAAAATGTACAGTACTTTTACTAAAGAAAAAACCCTACAAATGTTAGATTTCATATTTTAAACATTAAAACAGAAACACAGAGAAACACATGACATTTGACCCTAGTGTTAATAATAGCACAGTCAACATTAAAATATTTCATTTTCCTCTCCATATAATAAAGGGAATATTCATTAGTTATTATAAGCACTTGGGATATATATATTTTTTTATACAGCAGGTTCTTATTAGTCATCAATTTTATACACATCAGTGTACACGTTAATCCCAATCGCCCAATTCATCACACCACCATCCCCACCCTCCCCATGGCTTTCCCCCCTTGGTGTCCATACGTTTGTTCTCTACATCTGTGTCTCAACTTCTGCCCTGCAAACAGGTTCATCTGTACCATTTTTCTAGGTTCCACATACATGCATTAATATACGATATTTGTTTTTCTCTTTCTGACTTACTTCACTCTGTATGACAGTCTCTGGATCCATCCACGTCTCAACAAATGACCCAATTTCGTTCCTTTTTATGGCTGAGTAATATTCCATTGTGTATATGTACCACACCTTCTTCATCCATTCGTCTGTCGATGGGCATTTAGGTTGCTTCCATGACCTGGCTATTGTAAATAGTGCTGCAGTGAACATTGGGGTGCATGTGTCTTTTTGAATTATGGTTTTCTCTGGGTATATGCCCAGTAGTGGGATTGCTGGATCATATGGTAATTCTATTTTTAGCTTTTTAAGGAACCTCCATACTGTTCTCCATAGTGGCTGTATCAGTTTACATTCCCACCAAGAGTGCAAGAGGGTTCCCTTTTCTCCACACCCTCTCCAGCATTTGTTGTTTGTAGATTTTCTGATGATGCCCATTCTAACTGGTGTGAGGTGATACCTCACTGTAGTTTTGATTTGCATTTCTCTAATAATTAGTGATGCTGAGCAGCTTTTCATGTGCTTCCCCGGACATCTGTATGTCTTCTTTGGAGAAATGTCTATTTAGGTCTTCTGCCCATTTTTGGATTGGGTTGTTTGCTTTTTTAATATTGAGCTGCATGAGCTGTTTATATATTTTGGAGATTAATCGTTTGTCCATTGATTCGTTTGCAAATATTTTCTCCCATTCTGAGGGTTGTCTTTTCATCTTATTTATGGTTTCCTTTGCTGTGCAAAAGCTTTGAAGTTTCATTAGGTCCCATTTGTTTATTTTTGTTTTTATTTCCATTACTCTAGGAGGTGAATCAAAAAAGATCTTGCTGTGATTTATGTCAAAGAGCGTTCTTCCTATGTTTTCCTCTAAGAGTTTTATAGTGTCTGGTCTTACATTTAGGTCTCTAATCCATTTTGAGTTTATTTTTGTGCACGGTGTTAGGGAGTGTTCTAATTTCATTCTTTTACATGTAGCTGTCCAGTTTTCCCAGCACCACTTATTGAAGAGACTGTCTTTTCTCCATTGTATATCCTTGCCTCCTTTATCAAATTTTATACCTTTTTATCTTGAGACTTGATTTACCTTTTGAAAATTACTTCCATTTTGACAGCAATAACTATTAATATTACTATGTGAAAAAATGGTTATTAACTTTGATATCCATTTTTGTTGTTTTATTCAAAGTATTTTCTTGCAAGTCAGCTGTTGATGACATTTTTCAAAAATGTCTTAAACTTAAAACAGATGTAATTTCTAATAACATGATGGCATTTTGTTATTTATTGAACTAAGGACAAAAATAACAAAAGTTCAAAAAGATTGGGGACTTAGACAAAAATAGGAACCTGTTACATATGACCATAGCAAATGGAGTTATAAGCCTTGCCTGTTTTTTTAAGTTTATATCACATAACTTAAAAATGTGTTATTACCAAGACCTGATTTTGCATTACTTTATTACTCAATTACTAGAAAATGCCTTATGAAAATAATATAAAGAACTAATACATTAATGGAATGTTTAGAATCACCAGTAATTAATAACTTATTTTATAATATGTACAATTAGAATAAAAGGTTCCATTTAGCAACATAAGCTTAAGTCCCAACTGTTAGCCTGCTCAAACTATATTTAACTTATAACCCTTCATCTAGCATAGTAAAATAATTTGGCATTCAGTCTGTCACAACTTTTTCTGTTGTCCACGGGAAAATAAAAGAATAAACAAACTCCCAAATGAAATTTTATCTACCATGCAGTGTAGTCCATTCCACAGCCGTCTTTTGGGGAATGTTCTTGGAAATATGTCACAAATTTTAAAATATTTGTTTAAACCAAATTGTTTATATTGCTTGTGTGTAAAATAATATAACAACTGAGGCTCTTTTCCCCAGAGATAAGACTTGGGATGTTCATGAGTATTTGAATAGTCTTTTTGAAGAATTAAAATCTTGGAGAGATGTATATTGGCGCTTGTGGGGAACAGTCAACTGGCTAACTTGTTCAAGATGTTATCAGGTGAGTTTTGTCTTTTTTTAATATCCTGCTCTGCAAACATTGAGAGCAGGCTCTTTTGATATATGCTGTTTAATTAGGGTGTGTTTGTACAATATCTGGCATCTTTTTAAGAAACTAGTGTCAAAACAATGGTGCTATTAAACATTGCTTGCATCTGACTTCATTTCTCGTACTATGGTTCTTCCTCTTTCTTATTTCCATTGCTGAAACAATCGATGACTTGATGAATTTTTATAAAACCAACAGGTTTTAAGTGATCAAATCCATTTTTTTCAGTGGAAAAAAGATAATGGAATTCTTACTGCCTTTCATTATTTCCAGCCAAACTGTTTCTCTGTTAGCCCATAAATTTCTTTAGAAATTCAGAAACACCCTTGCAGATAGGATACTATTGAGATATGCCCTTCTTGTTAAAATAATTGTGTTACCAAAAAGGTTTTGTTCATTTTCTTCTAAATGAAGTCTATCATAAAAGCACAAGAAAGCTTGCTATTTGAAGGTACCTATAATAAATCCTTTTCTAGAATAAGTAGATCTTTATTGGTCACAGTCATTCCAAATTAGCCTTATGTATAAATCCAGAGTGTTCTACATAAAATTTTTTATGAATCCCTCAGGTCTCCCAGCCCCCAGTTCTTTTCCTCTCTCACTTGGGTAATTATTTTCAGTAGAAGGAAGGAAGATCAGTGGACTCCCTATGTCCCCACAATTTTTAAAAGCTTGATTTATTGAAGTATAATTTACATACAGTAAAATTTATCCTTTTTGTGAGGTTTGACAAATTCATACAGTCATGTAACTACCACCACAATCAAAGCATAAACCACTTCTGTCAGCCTAAAATATTCCCTCGTGCCCATTTTTAGTCAATTCCTTCTTCCACCCCAGCCTCTGACAACCACTGATCTGTTTACTGTCTCTATAGTTTTGACTTTTCCAGAATGTCATATAAATAGAATCATACAGTATTTAGCTTTTTGAGTCTAGCTTCTTTTACTTAGGAAAATGGATTTGAAATTTATTCACATTGTTGTATCTATCAATTTGTTCCTTTTTAGCCTTAGGTAGTAGTCCATCATATGAATATATCACAGTATGTTTATCCACTTACCAGCGAAGGACTGTAGGTGTTTCTAGTTTGGGGCCATTATGAAGAAAGCATCTATAAACATTCCCATACAGGCTTTCATGTGAATATGTTTCTCTTGGGTAGTTACCTAGAAGTAGGATCGCTGGATTGATGGTAAACGTAAGCTTAACATTTACCATGCCTAACAGTTTCCCAAAGTCCCTGAACCACTTTGCATTCCTTCCAGCTGTGTATGGGAGTTCCAGTTGCCCCACATCTTCACTAGCACTTGATATTGTCAGGTTGGTTTTTTGGTTTTTTTTTTTTTTTTTAACTTAATAGCTATGTAGTCGTCCTCCCCACAATGGAGTGTCGCTTATAATCAAGGATATCGGGCTTCTAAAACCTGGCTTGTTTAGCATGTCAGAACGCAGAAAATTTGAAGGATTTTTTTCCCTTCTTCATAGGAAATTGAGTCTTGATTTATAATATTTAATATTTTACTATGGAGAGTTCATAAACTCATAAAATAGTTTGTATGCAAAATACTTTGTATGAGTGTGCACCTTATAGATTTTATCAGATGCAGAAAATTTTAATTAAAAACTATTATTTGAAAATCATAATTGGAACTAACAACTAAGAATTCTGAATTATAGACTATCCTTTCTTGCTTTTGTGTTCAGGATCTTTTTATTTTCTTTAAATTATCTTACCAACTTATAAACATATCTGAAACATGACTGTTAATTTTATAATTAAACTTCGATAAGATTTTCACCAGTGATTCAAGGTTACTCCATAGTTGTCACTAATACCGATGCTAAGTATTTACCTTAAAAAATATGTCAAAGAATAAGTGAGGCAAATTTTTATTTAGTTTTTTCCATTGGAAAACCTCTTATGTGATTGACCAATTATAAAATTAGATGTACATCAAGATCAATTTAATTCATATGAACTTAAATAGTGTTTTTGATTTTGTTTTTTAATAGCTTTATTGAGGTATAATTACGTGCCATAAAAATCACTCACTTTAAGTGTACAATTTTCTGATTTTTAATAAATTTACAGAGTTGTGCAACCATCACCACCATCCAACTTTAGTACATTTCCATCACCCCAAAAAAGATCCCTCATGTCCATTTGCTGCCATTCCCCAACCCTGTCTCACTTTTAACCCCAGGCAACCACAAATCTGCCTTGTGTCTCTAGAGATTTGCCTTTTCTGTACATTTTATGTGATGGAACATACAGTATGTGGTCTTGAGTGAAGTATTTTTGAGATGTATAATTTCATTGTGGGAATAATACTTGATTTTATGTATTTCTTTTATTCAGGCTTTTCTGTGTATAGAGTTTTCACATTGTCAATATCACTCAGAAACAGTGATTTATCCTACTGCAGGAAGTTCGCTAAGTACTGTTGGCACTGGAATCTATCCCTGCTGTAACCAAAAGGTTCTTCGGTTTGACCCCACTCAGCTTACAAAGGTAAATTCTGAATGTTGCCCTTTTGTAATTACAGCACTCACTAACACTTCGTATTTAAATCTTTTCCTCTTTTAGTGTTTTTAAAATGTAAATATACATTCACGTAGAAAAGACTTAAAGCAATGCATAGGTAAGTATAGTAAAAAGTAGAAATCTCTCTTCACACCACTCCCTCACTCTACATCTCTTCTTAGAGGTAACCACCGTTCACAGTTCCTTTCAGACCTTGTTTTATACGTTTCAGGCACAAACTATATGTTGTTTTTCATTCTGGAAATAGGATCAGACTATTCATGTTATTCTGTAGTTTGCCTTTTTCACTCAATAATATAATTAGGTGATCATTCTGTGTAATACTAACTGCTGTGTAATACTCCAAGCTGTGCATATTTCACAACTTATTTAACCAGTCTCCTATTGATGAACATTTAGGTTGTTTCCAGATTAATAATATTACAGTGTTGCAGTGAACATCCTTGCACATATATCTTGGTGCAATATATGAGTATTGCCCTAGCTTAGAGTCCTTGATCACTAACATTTTTGAAAATGTTATGTAATTAAGTTTCGTGAGTGGACGAAAGGAACCTTCAGGTCTTCATCATCACCATCCACACAGTAAATATTTATGAAGTGCCAAAGTTGTGTCACAGACTGTGCAAGGCAGAGAGTAGTGTGTAAAATTGGGTAGTTTCTGCCTTCATGGAGCTTACAGTTCAGGCAATAATGTCAAAAGTGGGGGAAAAGCAGGCAAAGGAATGTTTGAAGAATTTCTGTAATAGGCTGGTTTGATATGGCCCTTGAAGTCAAGGAAAGCCTCCCTCCTTAAGGAGTTGGCATAGAGATCTGAAAGGTGGGTAGGAGTATGTGAGGCGAAGAGGAAGGGAAAGAGCCCTTTGGTCAGAACAGCAAAGCCAAAAGGAACACAGTGGGTAAATGAGACTGAAAGAAACCGTGCCTGTTGTAAAAAACATGCATGGCTCAAGACGGGGCTGGAGAGGTCAGTAGGTGTCAGCCATGCAGGGGCAGGACCTCCTAGGCCGTGCTTTAGTTTCTTCTTTATTTCAGATTTTGAAAATATCAATTGTGTGTGGAGAACGGCTTAGGGAATAGTCAGTGGAGTCAGGTACAAGAGGAACTATCAGAATAGTCTTAGGGAGATGACGGTGACTTGGACTAGGGCAGTGGAGACAAAGAGAAATGGATGAATTCAGTATTTAGGAAGTAAAACTGAATTGACTTGTTGGATTATTTCACAGAGGGGATTGGAGGAGTCAAGGATGACTCAGTTTCTTGCTTCTGCTACTGGATAGATGGTGGTGCTATTCACTGAGGAGGAAAATAACAGAGGGATCAGGTCTGGAGAGGAGCTCATGAGTTCTGTTTTGGACATTTTGAGTTTGAGGTACTTTATGAGATAACCAGGCAAAGAGTGTTAGATACGTGGGTTTTGGTGCTTAGAGAGTGGCTAGGCTATAGATAATAATTTCTTTTTTTTTTTTTTTAAAGATTTATTGATTGATTGCTATGTTGGGTCTTCGTTTCTGTGCTAGGGCTTTCTCTAGTTGTGGCAAGCGGGGGCCACTCTTCATCGCGGTGCATGGGCCTCTCACTATCGTGGCCTCTCTTGTTGCGGAGCACAGGCTCCAGACGCGCAGGCTCAGTAGTTGTGGCTCACGGGCCTAGTTGCTCCGTGGCATGTGGGATCTTCCCAGACCAGGGCTCCAACCCATGTCCCCTGCATTGACAGGCAGACTCTCAACCACTGCGCCACCAGGGAAGCCCGATAATAATTTCTAAGCCTTGCAAATAAGTGATAATTGAAGCCAGCAGGTATAGGTGAGCATAAGAGCAGAGGGTCTACAACAGAGCCTAGAGAAACTCCAACATTTATTGGCTGGATAGAGAAGCATGATCCTGCAAAGGAGAATGATCAGGAGGGGACAGAGTAAACCAAGAATGTTGTCATGAAAGTCAAGGGAGCAGTATTTGAAGCAGTATTTGAAGATGGAGAGAGTGTCCAGAGATGCCAGTTATTGCTAAGAGGTCAAATAAAATAATGAAAGAAATGTGTCTTTTGGCTTTGGTGACCTGGAATTCTTAAGTGCGAAGAACTGTTTTGGTGGAGTGCTAGATTCAGAAGCCAGATTAGTATGGGTTGAGGAGTGGGTAGAATAAAAACAAATGGAAACAGTGTGATTAACAGCTCTTTTGGGAAATTTGAGAAAGGGAGAAGATGGATCAATAATTAAGTTATGGATATTTATTGTTTCTGTCTTTTTAAAAAATTTTTATTGGAGTATAGTTGATTTACAATGTTGTGTTAGCTTCACGTGTATAGCAAAGTGAATCAGTTATGCATATACATGTATCCGCTCTTTTTTATATTCTTTTCCCATATAGATCATTACAGAGTTTTGTTTTTTTAATATTTATTTATTTGGCTCTACTGGGTCTTAGCACGCAGGATCTTCGTTGTCACATGTGGGATCTTTTAGTTGTGGCATGCAGGATCTTTGTTGCAGCATGCGAGGTCTAGTTCCCTGACCAGGGATAGAACACGGGCCCCCTGCATTGGGAGCACGGGATCTTAACCACTGGACCACCAGGAAAGTCCCATTACAGAGTATTGAGTAGAGTTCCCTGTGCTATACAGTAGGTCCTTATTAGTTATCTATTTTATATATAGTAGTGTGTGTATGTCAGTCCCAATATCTGTTTTCTACATCTGTGACTCTATTTCTGTTTTGTAAATAAGTTCATTTATACCATTTTTTAAGATTCAACTTATAAGCGATATCATATGATATTTGTCTTTCTCTGTCTGACTTACTTCACTCAGTGTGACAATCTCTAGGTCCATCCATGTTGCTGCAAATGGCATTATCTTCCTTTTTATGGCTGAGTAATATTCCATTGTATATATGTACCACATCTTCTTTATCCATTCGTCTTTTGATGGACATTTAGGTTGCTTCCATGTCTTGGCTATTGTAAATAGTGCTGCAATGAACATTGGGGTGCATGTAATCTTTTCAAATTATGGTTTTCTCTGGGTATATGCCCACAAGTGGGATTGCTGGGTCATATGGTAGTTCTATATTTAGTTTTTTAAGGAACCTCCATACTGCTCTCCATAATGGTTGTACCAATTTACATTGCCACCAACAGTGTAGGAGGGTTCCCTTTTCTCCACACCCTCTCCAGCATTTATTGTGTGTAGATTTTTTGAGGATGGGCATTCTGACCCGTGTGAGGTGATGCCTCATTGTAGTTTTGATTTGTGTTTCTCTAATAATTAGTGATGTTGAGCATCTTTTCATGTGCTTTTTGGCCATCTGTATGTCTTTTTTGGAGAAATGTCTATTTAGATCTTCCACCCATTTTTTTCTTTTTTTAAAAAAATATTTTTATTTTTTCCATTCTTTTTCAAATTCTTTTCCCATTTAGATTATTACAGAATATTGAGCAGAGTTCCCTGTGCTATACAGTAGGTTCTTGTTGGTTGTCTATGTTATTTTTACTTTCTTTCTTGTTTTTAAAATTGAAGTATAGTTGATTTGCAATGTTGTACCAATCTCTGCTGTACAGCAAAGTGACTCAGTTATACACATACATACATTCTTTTTTTTTTTTTTTTAATTTTATTTATTTATTTATTTATTTATGGCTGTGTTGGGTCTTTGTTTCTGTGCGAGGGCTTTCTCCATTTGTGGCAAGTGGGGGCCACTCTTCATCACGGTGCGCGGGCCTCTCACTATCGCGGCCTCTCTTGTTGCGGAGCAGAGGCTCCAGATGCGCAGGGTCAGCAATTGTGGCTCATGGGCCTAGTCGCTCCGCGGCATGTGGGATCTTCCCAGACCAGGACTCGAACCCGTGTCCCCTGCATTGGCAGGCAGATTCTCAACCACTGCACCACCAGGGAAGCCCCATACATTCTTTTTTTATATTCTTTTCCATTATGGTTTGTCACAGCATATTGAATATAGTTCCCTGTGCTATACGTTAGGACCTTGTTGTTGGTTATCTATTTTAAATATAGCAGTGTGTACACTTCTGCCCATTTTTTGATTTGGTTGTTTGCTTTTTTTGATATTGAGCTGCATGAGCTGTTTGTATATTTGGGAAATTAGTCCCTTGTCGGTCTCATCATTTGCAAATATTTTCTCCCATTCTGTGGGTTGTCTTTTCGTTTTGTTTATAGCTTCCTTTGCTGTGCAAAAGCTTTTAATTTTAATTAGGTCCCACTTGTTTATTTTTGTTTTTATTTTCGTTTTTATTTTCATTACTTTAGGAGGTGGATCAAAAAAGATATTGCTGCGATTTATGTTAGGGAGTGTTCTGCTTATGTTTTCCTCTAAGAGTTTTATAGTATCTGGTGTTACATGTAGGTTTTTTTTGTTTTTTGTTTTTTGTTTTTTTAAATGCACAACGTGAGAGTTGTGAGGTTGAGTTTATTTATTTATTTATTTATTTATTTATTTATTTATGGCTGTGTTGGGTCTTCGTTTCTGTGCGAGGGCTTTCTCTAGTTGCGGCGAGCGGGGGCCACTCTTCATCGCGGTGCGCGGGCCTCTCACTGTCGTGGCCTACTCTTGTTGCGGAGCACAGGCTCCAGATGCGCAGGCTCAGTAATTGTGGCTTACGGGCTTAGTTGCTCCTTGGCATGTGGGATCTTCCCAGACCAGGGCTCGAACCCGTGTCCCCTGCATTGGCAGGCAGATTCTCAACCACTGCGCCACCAGGGAAGCCCCTACATGTAGGTTTTTAATCCATTTTGAGTGTATTTTTGTGTATGGTGTTAGAGAATGTCCTAATTTCATTCTTTCACATGTAGCTGTCTAGTTTTTCCAGCACCACTTATTGAAGAGACTGTAGGAGAGACATTTTTAAAAGTCAGTAGAAAGGATCCAGTTGAGGAGGAGAGATTGATAGTACAAGGTTTATGAGGAGGCAGGATAAGGTGCAATTTTAAGCACATATGGCAGGATTCGTTTAGAGAGGAGGAAGGGCAGCCCCTCTATTATAACAGGAGAGAAGAGTAGGATGGTTGCAGATAATAGTAAAATTGTGTTTTTGTCATTTGGATGATAAGTTGTTCTAACCTATTGTCTTTTCTGTTCTCTGTAAAGTAGAAGGTAAAGTCATCCGCTAAGAATCAGGGGGAAGGCACTTCCCTGGTGGTCCAATGGTAAAGAATCCGCCTTACAATGCAAGGGAAGCGGGTTCGATCCCTGGTCAGGGAACTAAGAACCCACATGCTGCAGGGCAACTAAGCCCGCATGCCACAACTACTGAGCTCACGCGCCTCAACTAGAGCCTGCGTGCCGCAAACTACAGAGCCCACGTGCCCTGGAGCCCATGCACCACAACTAGAGAGAGAAAACTCACACGCCATAACTAGAGAGAAACCTGTGCACCGCAACGAAGATCCCAAGTGCAGCAACTAAGATCTGAGGCAGCCAAAAAATAAAAATAAAAATAAATAAATAAATAATAAATAAATCTTAAAGAAAAAGAATTCTTTATTAAAAAAAAGAATGAGGGGGAAGAGGGAAGGGTCCAAGGTTTGAAAGAAGTACCAAAGGTTTGAAATAGTCTTTTTGGAAACCAGGAGAGTGAATTTTCCAAAGAAATCTTGTAGATTGTTAGGCAGTTTGAAAGCCCTTTGGAGATTGGTGATCATGAATTTACAGTGAAATCCAAAATGCCTTTTTATATTACTCTCTCCAGCAGTCCTTAGCTGCTTGAGTGCAGGCATGGAGAAAGTAGGTATTTGAGCTCATCCCGATGAGTATAATGAAATTTAGGGGCAAGGAATTTGGAGTATTAGCCATAAATGTTATTAAAATGATGGATCATGAAATTTAAGCTGGATTAGGAAATTTGTTATATTTACGATCAATTAGCAGTTTTGATTAGTCAGAAATTTTATTGCTGAAGTAATAAATAGGTTACCCTTATAATGTTCATGTTCATGTTTAAAGTTTTAGATAATGCTTTTCATACCAAAGCTATTTAAATGGGGCATGAGACTTTAAGCAAAATGGGATTTGCTTTGATAGGCCCAAGATAATTGCATTAATTCATGATTATTGTTATGTTTTGGCAGTAACATGGTTTAGTCATTACATTTCTTTATGGTCAAGCTTCTGTTTTAACTGTCACATTTATATCACTTTGAACAATATTTCTAAGAGCTGTAACTCTTTGGCTTTTTGTTTTCTATTTACTGGTTGTATTGACTACTGATATTCCATTCACTGTGAGAAGATTCAGGAATAAATAGCAACTAAATTGTATTTTAAGTCTGGTGTGCAACATCATGGATATTGATTAAAGTGATTTCTTAGACTAAGTGAAATATAAATAGCTCATTTGGTGAGTTATATTTCCAGTAATGGCAGACTAAGTAATTCAGACTAATCCTCCCATCAAAAGGTAACTAAAAAAAGACGTATGAAATATAAATGTAAAGATTATATTAAAAGCATCAAAGAGCTAATGGGGAATTAGTGTTAAGATATAAGAGATGATGGGAACCCAAAGAAGTGAGCCAGCACTTAGGGCCATTTTTGTCCTGGAGGTGATGACCAAACTGAAAGAGACAGCTGAGAGTCTGGGCTGAGCTTTTGGTGCCCTATCAGGATTTAGGGGCATAGTTAGGATGCCAAGAATGGGGACATTAATGAATAACATCCCCAACCCTACACTTTGTGTTGGTATCCCAAAGAAAATAAGAGCAAATGAGAAGCAAACCGTCCCTTGATTGAATAGCAACCTGGTTTTGATTTATTTGGGTAGCCTAAGAAATTCAGGCCCTGAACTTGGGTTGAGGTAATCCTGGATTGCCATGGTCCCCAGGCATCTGGAAAAAGCAGTAAACATCCTCTTTGAAGAAAGAGAACATTATTCTATACCTCAAATTATTTCTACAAAAAATTTTTTAAACAAAATATTCAGCATACAAAGATAACCTGACATAGATGAAAATAAGTTACCAAGAATAGGAACAGCAGAACTTAGACAACAAAAATAAATGACAGAGAACTCACATATTGGAATTACTGACACATAATAAGATTACTAGTTTAAGTTGATAGAAGCCAAGTTCAGAAATTTTTGACAGGGAATTATAAACTATAAAAAGTGACAAAGAGGGACTTCCCTGGTGGTCCAGTAGCTAAGACTCCACGCTCCCAATGCAGGGGGCCTGGGTTCAATCCCTGGTCAGGGAACTAGATCCCACATGCCACAACTAAGAGTTCACATGCACACAACTAAAGATCCCTCATGCAGCAACTGAAAAGATTCCACGTGCCACAACTAAGACCCAGCGCAGCCAAATAAATAAATAAATATATATTTTTTAAAGTGACAAAGAGTTTAAATAAAAACAAATAGAAATGCTACTACTGAAAAACGTAATAACAAATTTAAGATCAGTGGCAAATTTAACAGCAGCTTAGTTATAGCTGAAAAATTAGTAAAATGAAAGATAAAAGTCAGAAGGAACTATCCAGAATGAAGCACAGACAGACAAAATTATGAGAAATATAAAAAAAAGTAAGAGACCTAGAGAGTACATGTCTAATATTTTTTAATTGTAAAATAAACATAACATATATTTGCCATCTTTTTTTTTTTTTTGGTTGCACTGGGCCTCCGTTGCTGCACACGGGCTTTCTCTAGTTGCGGTGAGCAGGGGCTACTCTTTGTTGTGGTACCTGGGTTTCTCAATGCGGTGGCTTCTCTTGTTGCAGAGCACGGGCTCTAGGCACACAGGCTTCAGTAGTTGTGGCACGCGGACTCAGTAGTTGTGGCTCACGGGCTCTAGAGCACAGGCTCAGTAGTTGTGGCGCACGCACTTAGTTGCTCCGCGGCATGTGGGATCTTCCTGGAGCAGGGCTCGAACCCATGTTCCCTGCATTGGCAGGCGGATTCTTAACCACTGCGCCACCAGGGAAGTCCCCATCATCATGTTTTAAGCGTACAGTTCAGTAATGTTAAATATATTCCTGTTGCTGTGCAGCCCATCTCCAGAACTCTTTCCTCTTGCAAAGCTGAAACTCTCTACCTAATGAACAATTCCCATTGCCTCCTGGCAACCACCACTCTACTTTGTCTCTATGAACTTGACTACCTCTATTGTGGAATCATACAGTATTTGTGTTTTTGTGTGAGAAGGTCTAAGTTTTTAATGGGGTTTCCCCTTAGAAGAGAAAAAGAATGGATCAGAGGCAAAATTTGAAGAGATAATGGCTAAGATATTTCAGAATTATTGAGAGGTACTAATTTATAGATTCAAGAATTTCATTGACTCCCAATAAGATAAGAAATCCTGTAATATACAACATGATAAATATAACTGTTATATATAAATGTTAAGAGAGTGAATCCTAAGAGTTCTTGTCCCAAGAGAAAAAAATCTTCTGTTTCTTTAATTCTGTACCTATATGAGATGATGTTCACTAAGCTTATTGTGATAATAACTTAATAATGTATGTAAATCAAATCATTATGCTGTATTCCTTAAACTTCTGCAGTGCTGTAGGTCAATTATGTCTCAATAAACTGGAAGAAAAAAAATTTTTTTAGTTTAAAAAAAGAATGTCTTTCAGGAAAAAAAAAAAATCATACCCATACCTATCATAGTGAAACTGCAGAAAACAAAAAGAGCATTTTTAAAGCAACCAGAGGGAAGAAGTATAGAATCTCTTCAAAACTTCAATAATTAGAGTTCACATCTCAGCAATAGCAATGGAAGCCAAGGTATAGTCCACTAGGTCTTTTTTGTTGGTTTTTATAAATTTATTTATTTATTTTTGGCTGTGTTGGGTCTTCGTTGCTGCGCACGGGCTTCCTCTAGTTGCGGCGGGCGGGGGCTACTCTTTGTTGTGGTGCGCGGTCTTCTTATTGTGGTGGCTTCTCTTGTTGCGGAGCATGGGCTCTAGGCACACGGGCTCAGTAGTTGTGGCTCGCGGGCTCTAGAGCGCAGGTTCAGTAGTTGTGGCGCATGGGCTTAGTTGCTCCATGGCATGTGGGATCTTCCAGACCAGGACTGAAACCCGTGTCCCCTGCATTGGCAGGCGATTCTTAACCACTGCGCCACCAGGGAAGTCCCTCCACTAGGTCTGCAGTGTGACAAAAGAAATAGTTAATAATCTAGAAAATCTGTGCCTTCCTTAAATATCCTTTGAGAATGAAAGCAAAATAAAGATTTTTTAGGCAAAGAAAAATTGAAAGGATTTGCAACTAGCAAACTTCTTTAAAAAGGAAATACTGGGACTTCCCTGGAGGTCCAGTGGTTAAGACTACACGCTCCCAATGCAGGGGGCCCGGGTTCGATCCTTGGTCAGGGAACTAGATCCCACATACCGCAACTAAGAGCCCACGTGCCACAACTAAGGATATCTCACATGCTGCAACAAAGATCCCACGTGCTGCAGCTAAGACCCGGTGCAGCCAAATAAATAAATAAATTTTTTTTTTTAAAGAAAGGAAATGCTAATGGATGTTCTCAAGATACAGGAAGGAATGAAGACCAAAGAAAGAAATTAATATATCGGTAAATCTAAATGAACATTAGCTGTATGAAGCAATGATGGTAAAACAATAGTGGTAATGCTTTATGTGTGTGTTTGTAGTAAATGTATAATTGCATTAATCATATAGATAATTTTAAAATAATTGTTATATACTATACATTTTAGTGTATAATATTAAAACCCATAATAATAGCCTATAAGTTGGGAGAGTGATGAAATGGAGTTTAAAAGGTCTTGCATGAGGGAGTGTATTAACAAATTAGACTTTGATAAGTCGAGGATACATGTTATAAGTTCTAGGGTAACCACTGAAAGCATAGAAGAGTGTATAACTTCTGAATTAATGTGTGTGAAGGGAATGAGTGGAATGATAAAAAAGCAGAAACAAAAATTTAAAATTCTTACTAGTAGAAATAAAAGGGAAATGATGTAATCTAATAAAGGATGCATAATATAAAACTTACAGCAAATATCACACTTGATAGTGAAATGTAGAAAAATTTTCCTTTGAAATTGGGAGCATGATAAGGATGCTCATTGTCAACATACTTCTATTCAAATTGATCTGGAGGTCCTGAACAGTATATTAACACAAGAAAAAGAAATTAAAAGGTTATGGAGATTGAATGGAACTCTCATAATTTGCAGATGATAATTGTGAATGTAGAAAACCCTGAAGAATCTACAGACAAATCATTAGAACTAGTAAGAATTTAAGATTGATCTATTAAAAATCGTTTACAAAACTCAATTGTATTTCTATAAACCAATGAGATTAGAAAATGAAATTTATAAAAAGAAACCACTTACAGTAGCCTCAAAAATAAGTACCTAGGAATAAATCTAATAAAGTACAAGAACTCTATATAGAAAACATAAAACATTATTCAGAGAAAATAAAACTGAAAAATGGATTTTTATACCATGTTCATGGATTCAGAGACTCAATATTGTAAAGATATAAATGTTCACCAAACTGACCTATATAGATCCATGCGATCTCACTAAAAATCCTAACAGGTTTTTATCAGGAACTTTTCTAAGCTGATCCTGAAATATTTATGGAAATACAAAGGGCCAAGAATAGCTAAGATACTCTCAGAGAACACAAAGGTAGAAGTACTTTCTCTGCTCAGTATCAGAATTTATTATAAGTCTTAGGTAATTAAGACAGAGTGATACTGATAAAGATTAAACAGATGGACAAGTAGCAGAGAATGAAGTACATTTAACCCTTGAACAACACTGGTTTGAACTGTGTGGGTCCACTTATACATGAATTAAAAAAAATAAAGACGTACTACATCTTTGTAGTACTGCATAATTTGTGGTTAGTTGAATCTGTGGATTTTGGTATATACGGGGACTACTAGAACCGATCCCCCACAGATACCAAGGAATGTCTGTACTCAAAGCTACTTAGATACTTTGAGTACTTTGTACTCAAAGCTACTTAGCTACTGTGACAGAGGTGACATTACAGAGCAGTGGGCAAATGATAGACTTTCCAATAAGAGGTACTGGGACACTGGGATATCAAAATGGGGAAAAAATAGCCCAAACTATTCCCCCAAAAAAGCCTATATGTGAAACAAAAGCTAATAAAGCTGGGAATTCCCTGGCAGTCCAGTGGTTAGGACTTCGTGCTCTTACTGCCGAGGGAGCGGGTTCGATCCCTAGTCAGGGAGCTAAGATCCCGCAAGCCGTGCAGGGTGGCCAAAAAAGAACAAAAAACTAATAAAACTATTAAAAGATAATACCATAAAGGGAGAGATTTTAAATTCAAGTACATTAACTACATTAAATAAACTGAAACTGAGGAGACAAACTCACAGGTGGGACCAGTTATTAGCAACACATATCCATACAAGGTTCATATTAAGATTTTTTTTGACTTGTACAAATTAATAAGAAAACGACAATAGGAACTTCACACCAGAAAGTTCCTTGCTGTTAAGTAAACATGAAAAGGAGCTCAACCTCATTTTTAATTGGGGAAATGCAAATTAAAACCACAGATACCACTACATGCTCACCAGAATGACTACAATTAAAATGTCTCACTAAGTGTTATCAAGAACATAGAGTAATGAGAACTCTCATACACTGCTGATAGTAATTTAATTTGGTACACATGAGCACTTGTGCATCAGGAAACATGTTAAAGAATGTTCATAATACTACTACTTGGACTAGTTCCAAACTGGAAGTAACCCATCCACCAGCTGTAGAATAGATAAGCAAGTTGTGATTATTCATACAATGGCATACTGTCCATTAAAGCAAATGTTAGTTACATGTAGTAACATGGTTGAATCACAAAAACATAGTATTAAAACAAATGAGATGGGACTTCCCTGGTGGCGCAGTGGTTAAGAATCCGCCTGCCAATGCAGGGGACACGGGTTCAAGCCCTGGTTCGGGAAGATCCCACATGCCGCGGAGCAACTAAGCCCGTGGGCCACAACTACTGAGCCTGAGCACTAGAGCCCATGAGCCACAACTACTGAGCCCATGTGCCACAACTATTGAAGCCCGTGCACATAGAGCCCGTGCTCCACAACAAGAGAAGCCACTGCAATGAGAAGCCTACGCACCACAACGAAGAGTAGCCCCCGTTCGCCACAATTAGAGAAAGCCCGTGTGCGGCAGTGAGGACCCAATGCAACCAATAAATAAATAAATAAGTAAATTTATTTCAAAAAAAAAAACCAACAAACAAATGAGACAAACTAAACTGTAGTGTTTAGGAATACATTCTCAAGTGGTAAAAGGTAAAAGCAAGAAAGTGAGAACCATAAAAGTCGAGGTAGAGGTTATCCTTTGGGGAGGATGGAGGCGGCAATTATGGTTGGGAATGGGCCCAAGAGGAATCCTGGAGTATTGGCAATATTCTGTTTTTTAGTGTGGATAGTGTTACATGGTTATTTGTTAAGGTATACATTTATGTTTCATGCTCTTTTCTGTATGAATATTATTTTTTGAGATACTGAGAAAGGTGTAAAATTGTTAGTAGGATGGTATGACGGGGCAAAGAAGAACAGAAACATACAGCCGTCTTTAAAGGAATGTTTCTATAATGAACCAACCTCTCAAATTTAGTCTTTTATGTGACAGGGTTGTAAAGTGAAGGACCACATGGTTGCTCTTCGTGATCAAGGTGAAGGTGAAGATTTGCTGTCCTGCCCAACTGCCAGAATACTGGATGATCTGCAGAAACACAAAGATGTCATTCTTGTGCCTTTTGCTAAAGATACAGTCAGGTGAGGTGGGGGAAACGGTGTACTGCGGCTTTATTCAATGGTTCACATCCTGGAATCCTCTACCCCCCAGTACCTCCCCAAATCAGTAATGGCAGTCATTTTCGTTATTTCAGAAAGCCTAGCTGAAATTATATGTTAGCTTACAATAAGAGCAAGCAGGTGTTTATTTGATAGAAAAAAAACCTCTAAATATTGGAAGTCCAAGGGGAAGAAAAACTAATAATAGGAGTTCCTGGTGATTCAAAGGGTGGGGCCCACACTCCAATTTTAGAGGATTTAAAAAATTCCAAGTTACTGAAGCCCATCTTAGCTAACTGATGGAACTAGAAAAAAAAATTGATGGTTGAGGTTATCTTTGCATAAATTTGAACTCCTTGGATTCAGTAATTAATGAAGTCACTTCCATCATTTTACAGTTGCAGCAGGCTGTCAGGTTGCGGGTAGGAGGACTCTCTAATAAAAGCTGTTCTCAAAGCAGTATCCACCATAGCAGCCTGTTTCACCACCTGGCAGGTACAATGCTTGGAGTATAGTGGCGCTTCCCCCCATATGGAGTGACTTATGCTGGGGGAGTCACTAGATGCATTAAGAAATGTAAATGTTGAAGTGGCATACCTTATACTCAAGAACTGTATTTCTAAAGAGCAATTTATAAAACATTTGCAATAAGAAAAGATACTGTTTACATTTAAATTCTTAAGAAATTGGGGAATTCCCTGGCGGTCCAGTGGGTAGGACTCGGCAGCTTTCACTGGCAGGGCCCAGGTTTGATCCCTGGTTGGGCAACTAAGATCCTGCAAGCTGCGCAGCAAGGCCAAAAAAAAAAATCTTAAATTGAACACTTCTCCATAAAATGTCTTTTCCTTTCAAGTGATTCTGGTGGTCCCTGTGATGAAAAGGGTCTAGAGTGTGATGTTTTACTGGAGCCAAATACACCATGGGGCCCCAAGAGTGGGGAGCTCAATGCTGTAAGTAGCTTGCTTCATTTATTCTTTATTTATAAAAACAATTGATAATATTTAATCTTTGACAGAAATTTGATCGGTTTAAATTAATATTGAAATTTGCCATTAATATGCATTAACTCTCATAACAAGGTATTATGCTGAGTTAACAGGACTATAAGGATGATACATTCCTTGCACTCAAAGAATTAATAATTAATCAACTTAAATTTGGGGGAAAAATATAGTCTTCAGGGTTTATTATGGACAAATAATGATTTGAGAAATGAAGATAGTATGAATGGGATATTTTATCCCCTCCTAGTCCTGTAAACATTTTTTTGGTATGAAATTCTTTTTGTTAATTGTATTCAGTAATGCATTTAGTTTTTCCAGTGTTTCAAAACTGAGATATTTTCAAGGTGACTGGAAAGCTTTGATTCCTTTGATTCCTGTTACTAACAGCCAGGGAGTCTCTGTTTGCCTGTGAACTTCCTGTCTGTGTTAGTTGAAGTAGCATTTACTTGAGAAAGTGAAATATTCCATGTAAAATGCATTATAAACTTTAGATGGCTGTGTTTAATTACTAACATTTATTTATAAATTATATACAAAATAGCAAATTAGATTTCTTGAATATCCATATATAATCTGGTTCCTTAATTTATAATAGAATATAAACATTAAAAAGTGATTGAAATAATTCACAATATAAAATTATATTATCTCTATATGTGATTTACTTGTCCTTTGGAAATGACCCTAGGAGATGTTGATTTTTTTTTTTCTTTTTTGTAGACATACACATTTTTTCTGGGCAGGGAATACAAAAGATTGTACTATATCATTTTTAGATGAGTTTAAAATTATGTTTCAACCTAGAAGGGAATGAACTTTTGAAACTTTTTCCAACTCTTCTACAATATCCATATGAAAATAAGGAGCTGCAATCTGGGTAGATGCAGATATATTAATCTCTTATTCCTTTGTCTATTTATAGTTCTTATCACTGAAAAACTGGACACTGCAGCTGGTAAGTGAGCAACTATATTTCACTTTCATGAATCTCTTTCTTCCTAAATCAAAGTTCAGTTTAATAGAATCTCATGAGTATCTAATTTTATAGATTTTAGTTAAAGGTATATCATCCTTTTCAGCTTCTGTATTTTCACACTTATTAAAAAGTCATTGTTTAAAACAGACATATACTCCATTATCTGGCTGCATCATCCATAAGTTTTCTTAAATGACTTTTTTAAAGTCACTTTTAAGTCACATTTAGAACATTGAACAAAACAACATATCAATTAAGTTCCAATTATTTGGTTGTTTGATTGATTGATTGATTTTTTTGTTGTTTTTTACCTATTTGCCATTACTATGCTATCTGCCACCAGTATTCACAAGAATGGAATAGAAATTTGTATCAGTGATAACAGACAGTAGGGTAGATAGATGGAGGAAACTGATGCCGATACGTTCAGATAATCCAGTGCCACATTCACCCAGAGAATGTGCACATTTACTTGTTTATGAGACTACATTCATATTGGCAATTAGTGTATTTTAGTTTAATCTTTTTTTTTAGGTTTATTTATTTATTTTTGGCTGCATCGGGTCTTAGTTGCAGCACGTGGGATCTTCATTGAGTCATGAGGGGATTTTTCGTTGTGCTGCGCGCGCTTCTCTCTAGTTGCGGCATGTGGGGTTTTTTTTTTTTCTCTTTTCTAGTTGTGGCACGCAGGCTCCAGGGCACATGGGCTCTGTAGTTGTGGCACGTGGGTTCCAGAGAGCGTGGTCTCTGGTTTGCGGCACGCAGACTCTCTAGTTGAGGCGCATGAGTTCAGTAGTTGTGTCACGTGGGCTTAGTTGCCCCATGGCATGTGGGATCTTAGTTCCCTGACCAGGGATCGAACCCGCATCCCCCTGCATTGGAAGGCGTATTCTTTACCACTGGACCACCTGGGAAGTCCCTAATTTAATCTTAATATCAAGGAAAATACTTTCAATTGAGTGATAGAAGTGCAGTTCAACAAATACTGAGTACTTATAATGTGCCCATCACTCTGCTAGAATCTGTGAAGGAAATAAATTTTTAAAATATTTAATGTAATGCTATCTTGTCCTAAATGTAGAAATTCTTACATCCATTTCCTGAAAGTTGTGCTAGACAGTGGTCATTTTATCAGTTCTTGTTTGGCTCATTCATCCAAAATAAATTGAGATGGGTGTGTTTGAAAGAATTCATTGGTGATGTGATAATATACAGTTTTAATACGATGTATTTGTTTTTTTAATTCAGAAACAACAGTCATTATTTTCAGAAGAAGAAGAATATACCACTGGGTCTGAGGTCACTGAAGATGAAGTTGGAGATGAAGAAGAAGTATCCAAGAAACAAAGTATGGATTTCTAAGTTAAAAATCAAGTCTCACTTTTATGAGGAGGGTATATTCCAAAGGATTTAATGCAAGGGATGAAGAATTGGCTTTATAAGTCTACATGGTAGGTTACAACGTGGAAAAAATAAATAATAGAGGCTTCATCAAGATTCCCTAACCCTGACACTAACACAGAATACTCATAAAATTATTTTTTTTAAAAAGTGCAGTATACTAAGAAATAATCCTCCGAGTTTTCATTTCAGGTGTAACCTAATGGGTTTCTCAAAATGTGTGACTATCTCATTGTACCTGAGATGATTTGAAGTGACACTCAAATGAAGCATTAAATAATAGTCATCAAAGTATGATTTTTTAAGTTAAAGCCATAACCTTATACACCTATAGAATGAACTTGTGTCAAAATTTTTCAACCCATTAGTGAGAGAAATAGCAGGGAAAGTTAGGATTAGGGTTAAGCATTTGAAGGCTCAGGTATTTGTAGGCATTTGAAAAAAGAATGTTAAAAAAATATTGCAAATTAGATACAAAACTGATTAATGTCATACAAGGCAATAAACCCATAACCACTGGGGTTATCTTTGTCTTCCTTTTTTCCTTTTTTTGGCCCCAACACGCGGCATGCGGGATCTTGGTTCCCCAACCAGGGATCGAACCCGTGCCCCCTGCAGTGGAAGCGCAGAGTCTTAACCACTGGACCACCAGGGAAGTCCCGGGGTTATCTTTTCTATTAGACAGAAATCATTTGCATTTCTATTAGAAAAATTTGTAAGGTAACGTGAAACTTCACAGCATCTGGGCCTTCCATCAATAGTAGACAGGAAAGTCAAACATAAGGACATTCTCTTAGAGGATTAAGTAAGCAGTCCTCCAATATACCACTTAAAGGACATGCAGTCTTCCCTTTGTCTTATTTCTAAGTTTTATATAATTTTTCTTTACATGTTGAATTCCCCTAATGAAAAAACTAGTCATTTATCAATTATTTTTCAATACTAATTAGTGAAGGAGAAAATGCTACTATGTTTTGTGTGTGTGTGTGTGTGTGTGTGTGTGTGTGTTTCACAGTTGATTGAGGTATAGTTTACATGTAATAAAATTCATTCATTTTTAAGTGTACACTTTGATGAGTTTAAGCATGGTCATATAACCACCACCAAAATCAAGACCTAGAATATCACTCCAGAAAGTTTCCTTTTAACCCTTTACACTCAGTTCCCTTTCCCCACTCCCAATCCCAGGCAACCACTAATCTGCTTTTTGTCACTGTGGTTTACCTTTTCTAAGATCTCATATAAATGGAATCATGAATAGCCTTTTGTGTCTGGCTTCTTTCACTTAGTATGATGTTTTGGAGATTCATCCATTTGTTGTGTGTATCAGTAGTTTGTTCCTTTTTATTGCAGAGTAGTGTTCCATTGTAGAAATATACCATAATCTGTTCATCCATCCACCATTTCATGGACATTTGGGTTCTTTTCAGTTCTTGGCTGTTATGAATAATGCTGCTGTGAACATTTGCGTAAAAGTCTGTGTGGACATATGTTTTCATTTCTCGTGGGTAGATACCTAGGAGTGGAATTGCTGGGTCACATGCTAAGTGTATGTTTAACTTTATAAGAAACTACCAAACTGTTTTGCAAAGTGACTACCATTTTGCATCCCACCAGCAATGTATGAGAGTTCCAGTCACTACACATTTGTACCAATACTTGGTATTATTGTGGTTTTTTTTTAATATTAGGCATTCTAGTGCGTGTGTAATTCTACACATCTTTTCATGTGCTTCTTGGTCATTTATATGTCTTTTTTGTGAAGTGTCTGTTTAAATCTTTGCCTTAAATCTTTTTTAATTGAATTGCTTGCCTTATAGAATTGTAAGAGTTCTTTATATATTTGTGGATACAAGTCCATATGTTTTGCAGATATTTTTCCCTAGTCTATGACTTGCCTTTTACTTTTATTAACATTGTCTTTTGAAAACAAAAGTTTTTAATTTTGTGAACTATAATTTTTTAGCTTTCCTTTTATGTTTCAGGCTTTACTAGCTAGGAAATCTTTGGCTACCCCAAAGTCACAAAGATTTTCTATGTTTTCTTTTAAAGGTTCTATGACTTTAGCTCTTATATTTAAGCATACAATCCCTTCCAGGTTAATTTTTGTGTGTGGTGTGAGGTAAGAGTCAAGATTCCTTTTTTTTTCCATAGGCATAGCCAGTTGTCCTAGTACCATTTGTTGAAAAGACTGTTCTTTCCCCATTGGATTACTTTAGCACCTTTGTTAAAGAATCAGTTGACAATTATATATGGATCTACTTCTGAACTTTGTTCTCTTCCATTGATTCTTCTGTCTTTACATCAGTATATCAATGTCACACTGTCTTAATTTTTGTAGTTTTCAGTGACTCTTGAAATCTAGTGGTGTGAGTCCTCCAAAACTGTTCTCTTGTCTTAGATTATTTTGGTATTTCTAGGTGCTTTGCTTTTCCTATACATTTTAGAATGAGTGTGGATATTTCTACACAAATATTGCTGGAATTTTTATTGGAATTGTGTTGAAGCTGTATGTTGCTCTTTTTTTCCCCAATGGCAAGTCTTCCAGTCCATGAACACGGACTGTCTCTCCATTTATTTAAGTCTTCTTTAACGTCTCTCAATCATGTTTCGTAGTTTCACTATGCAAACGTAACATCTTTTGTTAAATTTGTTCCTAAGTATTTCTTATGCTTTTATAAATGGAAGTAGGTTTTTTAAATTTTCCAATTGTTCATTAATGGTTATATTGAAATACAGCTGGTCTTTGTATATTGACTTTGTATCCTATGACCTTGCTAAATTCACTTAATTTTTCTTTGCTTATTAGATTCCTTTCAGTATGTATGCCTTTTATCTCTTTGTCTTGCCTTTTTGCGTTGGTTAGGACCTGATGTTGAATAGAAGTGGTGAGAACAGACATCCTTGCCTTGTTCCTTATCTTAGGGGGAAAGCATTCAATCTTTATATTTGTAAAGATTTTTTTTTGATGTGGACCATTTTTAAAGTCTTTATTGAATTTGTTACAGTATTGCTTCTGTTTTATGTTTTGGTTTTTTTGGCCGCAAGGCTTGTGGGATCTTAGCTCATCGACCAGGGATCAAACCCACACCCTCTGCACTGGAAGGAGAAGTCTTAACCACTGGGACTCCAGGGAGGTCCCCTCAATCTTTAACCATTAAGTACGTAACGTTAGTTGTTGGCTTCTCATAAACGTCCTTTCTCAGGTTGAGGAGGTTCCTTTCTATTTCTAGTTTGCCACATGAATGGGTGTTGAATTTTGTCAAATGCTTTTTCTCCATCTCCTGAGATGATAATATAGTTTTTCTCCATTATTATATCAATATGATGAATTACATTGATTTTTCAAGTGTTACATCAGCCTTCCAATGTAAACTCCACTTGGTCGTGAGGTGTTTTTCTCTTTATGTGTCACTGTATTGGACTTGCTTGTATTTTGTTAAAGATTTTTTGTTTGTGTTCATGAGGGATATTTGTCTGTAGTTTTTTTGTTATGTCTTCTTCAAGTTTGTTATCAAGTTAATACCTCATAAAATGAGTTGGAAAATGTTCACTTCTCTTTTCTGAAAGAATTTGTGTAGTATTTGTATTCTTTGTCCCTTAAAAGTGTGGTGAAATTCAGCAGTAAACTCATTTGGACCTGAAGTTTTCTTTATAGGAAGCTTTTTAATTATCAATTAAGGTCTTTAATTAATATAGTGCTATTCAGGTTTTCTATTTCTTCTTGAATGTTTTGATACTTTCTTTCAAGGAATGTGTCCATTTTATCCAAGTTGTCAAATTTATTGGCATAAAGTTGCTCATGGTATTTTCTTATTATCCTTTTCTGCCTGAAGGATCTCTAGTGATGTCCCTCTTTCATTCCTGATATTGATAATTTGTGCTTTATCTCTTTTTCTTGGTCAGTTTAGCTAGGGGTTTACTAGTTTTATTGATCTTTTCAAGGAACCAGCTTTTGATTTCATTGACTTTCTCTATAGTTTGTCTATTTTATATTCCATTGATTTTCACTCTTATATTTACTATTTCCTTCCTTGTAATTACTTTGGACTTAATTTCCTCTTTTTTTTAGCTTCTTAAAGTGGAAACTTAAATCATTGGTTTTTTACTTCTTTTCTAGTATAAGCATTTAAAGCTACAAGGTTCACTCTAAGCAGTGCTTTTAAGTATTCACAGATTTTGATATATCTTTTTTTCATTTATATTCAGTATGAAATATTTTCTAATTTCCCTTATGATTTTGTCTTTGACCCATGTGTTGTTTAGTAATGTGTTTAATTTCCAAATATTTTCAGATTTTTCTGGATACTTTTCAATTGTCGGTTTCTAATTTAATTCCATCATGGTCGGAAAATGTACTCTGTGGTTTCATCTTCTAAATTTTATTGACACATGTTCCAGATGTGCATGAAAACAATGTGAATTCTGCTGTTATAGGTGGAGTAGTCTTTAAATGTAGGGTCAAGTTGGTTTGATTTTCTGGTACAAGTCTTCTCTAATCATATTCTGACTACTTGTTCTATCAATTACTAAGAGAGTAGTATTGAAATCTCAAGCTATGCTTGTTAATTTACGTATTTTTCCTTTCAAGTCTGTCAGTTTTTGCTTTGTGTATGTGTTACAGCTTTGTAATTAGGCACATATACATTTATAGTGTATTGACTCTTTTATCATGATGTACCCCTCCTTGTCTATAGTAAAACTGCTTGTCTTAAAGTCTGTTTTGTTTAATATTAACATAATCACTCTGGATTTTTTTTGTTTACCATTTGGATGACATATCTTTTTCTATCCTTTTATTTTGAACTTCTTCGTGTTTTTAAATTTAAAGTGTGGGGACTTCCTGGGTGTGCAGTGGTTAAGAATCCACCTGCCAATGCAGGGGACACAGGTTCAAGCCCTGGTCCGGGAAGATCCCACATGCCGCGGAGCAACTAAGCCCATGCGCCACAACTACTGAGCCTGCGCTCTAGAGCCCGCGAGCAACAACTACTGAGCCCACGAGGCACAACTACTGAAGCCCGCGTGCCACAATTACTGAAGCCTGCGTGCCACAACTACGGAAGCCCTCACACCTACAGCCTGTGCCCCGCAACAAGAGAAGCCACCACCATGAGAAGACCACACGCCACAACGAAGAGTAGCCCCCACTCGCCTCAACTAGAGAAAGCCCGCACGCAACAACAAAGACCCAAACAGCCAAAAATAAATGAATAAATAAAATTTAAATTGTGTATCTTGTAGATAGCATATTGTTGGTAATTGCTTGTTTATCTAGTTTGACAATCTCTGCTTTTTTTTTTTTTTAATTTTTGGCTGTGTTGGGTCTTCGTTGCTGTGCACGGGCTTTCTCTAGTTGTGGCGAGTGGGGGCTACTCTTCATTGCAGTACGCGGCTTGTCATTGCGGTGGCTTCTCTTGTTGCGGAGCACGGGCTCTAGGCACGTGGACTTCAGTAGTTGTGGCTTGTGGGCTCTAGAGCGCAGGCTCAGTAGTTGTGGAACATGGGCTTATTTGCTCTGTAGCATGTGGGATCTTCCTGGACCAGGGCTCGAACCCGTGTCCCCTGCATTGGCAGGCAGATTCTTAACCACTGCGCCACCAGGGAAGCCCAATCTCTGCATTTTGACTGGAACATTTATTCTATTTATATTTAATGTGTTTATTGATATGGTTGTATCAGGTCTGCCATTTTACTATTCATTTTCTAATTTTTTCAGATGTTTTGCTTCTCTGTTTAGCCTTTCCTGCTTTTTTTGTGCTAAGAAAATAATTTTAGGATATTACTTAAATTATTTTATTTGCTTTTCAGTTATATTCTTTGCATTTGTTCTAAAGATTACAACATGCCTCTTTAACCTATCACAATCTACTTAAAGGTAATATGAATTATTCCAGGTAAAATAGAAGAACCTTAAAATAATATATAGTTCCATTTTCTTCCCCTTCTTTGTGCGATTATTGTCATATATATGTGTATATAAATATCATATATCATGATATACATATACATTTATATACATAAATGTATATTTTTGCTTTACACAGTTATATGTCATTTAGAGAAGAATAAAAGAAAACATATACAATTAGTCTTTTATATTTATCATTTGTCTCTGTGTCTTTGTTACCATCTGATGTTATTTTCTTTCATTCTGAAAGACTTCTTTCATTATTTCCTGTAGTGCAGATATACTAGTGAATTCTCTTATTTTTATTCATCTGAAATTGTCTTTATTTTATTTTTGTGTTTTTTTTTTAACATTTATTTATTTGGTTGCACTGGCTCTTAGTTGCGGCAGGCGGGCTACATAGTTGCATCTCGAGGGCTCCTTAGTTGCAGCTCACTGGCTTCTTAATTGCGGCACATGGGCTCCTTAGTTGTGGCATGTGAACTCTAAGTTGAGGTATGTATGTGGGATCTAGTTCCCTGATCAGGGATCGAACCGGGGCCCTCTGCATTGGGAGCATGGAGTGTTAACCACTGTGCCACTAGGGAAGTCCCTTGCTTTTGTTTGTTTTTTTTTTATAAATTTATTTAGAGAGGGCAGACAGCAGAAGCAAGAAGAACTACAATCCTGCAGCCTGTGGAACAAAAACCACATTCACAGAAAGATAGACAAGATGAAAAGGCAGAAGGCTATGTACCAGATGAAGGAACAAGATAAAACCCCAGAAAAACAACTAAATGAAGTGGAGATAGGCAACCTTCCAGAAAAAGAATTCAGAATAATGATAGTGAAGATGATCCAGGACCTTGGAAAAAGAGTGGAGGCAAAGATCGAGAAGATGCAAGAAATGTTTAACAAAGACCTAGAGGAATTAAAGAACAAACAAACAGAGATGAACAATACAATAACTGAAATGAAAAATACACTAGAAGGAATCAATAGCAGAATAACTGAGGCAGAAGAACGGATAAGTGACCTGGAAGACAGAATGGTGGAATTCACTGCTGTGGAACAGAATAAAGAAAAAAAAAAAAGAATGAAAAGAAATGAAGACAGCCTAAGAGACCTCTAGGACAACATTAAACGGAACAACATTCGCATTACAGGGGTCCCAGAAGGAGAAGAGAGAGAGAAAGGACCAGAGAAAATATTTGAAGAGATTATAGTCGAAAACTTCCCTAACATGGGAAAGGAAATAGCCACCCAAGTCCAGGAAGTGCAGAGAGTACGATACAGGATAAACCCAGGGAGAAACACGCCAAGACACATAGTAATCAAATTGGCAAAAATTAAAGACAAAGAAAAATTATTGAAAGCAGCAAGGGAAATACGACAAATAACATACAAGGGAACTCCCCTAAGGTTAACAGCTGATTTCTCAGCAGAAACTCTACAAGCCAGAAGGCAGTGGCATGACATATTTAAAGTGATGAAAGGGAAGAACCTACAACCAAGATTACTCTACCCAGCAAGGATCTCATTCAGATTCAATGGAGAAATCAAAAGCTTTACAGACAAGCAAAAGCTAAGAGAATTCAGCACCACCAAACCAGCCCCACAACAAATGCTAAAGGAACTTCTCTAAGTGGGAAACACAAGAGAAAAAAAAAGACCTACAAAAACAAACCCAAAAGAATTAAGAAAATGGTAATAGGAACATACATATCGATAATTACCTTAAACCTGAATGGATTAAATGCTCCAACAAAAAGACACAGGCTCACTGAATGGATACAAAAACAAGACCTGTATATATGCTGTCTACAAGAGACCCACTTCAGACCTAGGGACACATACAGACTGAAAGTGAGGGAATGGAAAAAGATATTCCATGCAAATGGAAATCAAAAGAAAGCTGGAGTAGCAACACTCATATCAGATAAAATAGACTTTAAAATAAAGAATGTTACAAGAGACAAGGAAGGACACTACATAATGATCAAGGGATCAATCCAAGAAGAAGACATAACAATTATAAATATATATGCCCCCAACGTAGGAGCAGCTCAATACATAAGGCAACTGCTAACAGCTATAAAAGAGGAAATCGACAGTAACACAACAATAGTGAGGGACTTTAACACCTCATTTACACCATTGGACAGATCATCCAAACAGAAAATTACTAAGGAAACACAAGCTTTAAATGACACAAAAGACCAGATAGATTTAATTGATGTTTATAGGACATTCCATCCAAAAACTGCAGATTACACTTTCTTCTCAAGTGCACATGGAACATTCTCCACGATAGATCACATCTTGGGTCACAAATCAAGCCTCAGTAAATTTAAGAAAATTGAAATCATATCAAGCATCTTTTCTGACCACAATGCTATGAGATTAGAAAACAATTACACAGAAAAAAACGTAAAAAACACAAACACATGGAGGCTAAACAGTACATTACTAAATAACCAAGAGATCACTGAAGAAATCAAAGAGGAAATCAAAAAATACCTAGAGACAAATGACAATGAAAACACGACGATCCAAAACCTATGGGATGCAGCAAAAGCAGTTCTAAGAGGGAAGTTTATAGCTATACAAGCCTACCTCAAGAAACAAGAAAAATCTCAAATAAACAATCTAACCTTACACCTAAAGGAACTAGAGCAAGAAGAACAAACAAAACCTAAAGTTAGCAGAAGGAAAGAAATCGTAAAGATCAGAGCAGAAGTAAATGAAATAGAAACAAAACAATAGCAAAGATCAATAAAACTAAAAGCTGGTTCTTTGAGAAGACAAACAAAATTGATAAACCATTAGCCAGACTCATCAAGAAAAAGAGGGAGAGGACTCAGATCAATAAAATTAGAAATGAAAAAGGAGAAATCACAACTGACACCGCAGAAATACAAAGGATCATAAGAGATTACTACCAGCAGCTCTATGCCAATAAAATGGACAACCTGGAAGAAATGGACAAATTCTTAGAAAGGTATAACCTTCCAAGACTGAACCAGGAAGAAATAGAAAATATGAACAGACCAATCACAAGTAATGAAATTGAAACTGTGATTAAAAATCTTCCAACAAACAAAAGTCCAGGACCAGATGGCTTCACAGGTGAATTCTATCAAACATTTAGAGAAGAGCTAACACCCATCCTTCTCAAACTCTTCCAAACAATTGCAGAGGAAGGAACACTCCCAAGCTCGTTCTATGAGGCCACCATCACCCTGATACCAAAACCAGACAAAGATACTACAAAAAAAGGAAATTACAGACCAATATTACTGATGAATATAGATGCAAAAATCCTCAACAAAATACTAGCAAGCAGAATCGAACAACACATTAAAAGGATCATACACTGTGATCAACTGGGATTTATCCCAGGGTTGCAAGGATTCTTCAATATATGCAAATCAATCAATGTGATACACCATATTAACAAATTGAAGAATAAAAATCATATGATCATCAAAAAAAAACCTTTTATATATTAACAAATAAAATCCAGTAAAAAAAAAAAGGTTAATATATCAAGTAATTGACCAAGTAATGTTTATATCAGGAATGCAAATTTGGTTTTACATTTGGAAATACATTTCACCATATTAACAGAATAAAGGAGAAAATCCATATCATTGTCTAAAAAAAAATTTATTAATTTTATTAATTTATTTTTGGCTATGTTGGGTCTTCGTTGCTGCTCACGGGCTTTCTGTAATTGTGGTGAGCAGGGGCTACTCTTCTTTGTGGTGCACGGGCTTCTCATTGTGGTGGCTTCTCTCTTGCAGAGCACGGCCTGTAGGCGCATGGGCTTCAGTAGTTGCAGTACGCGGGCTCAGTAGTTGTGGCTCCCGGGCTCTAGAGCACAGAGTCAGTAGTTGTGGCACATGGGCTTAGTTGCTCCGCGGCATATGGGATCTTCCTGGACCAGGGCTTGAACCCGTGTCCCCTGCATTGGCAGGCGGATTCTCAACCACTGCGCCACCAGGGAAGCCCCTTGCTTTTGGTTTTTTTTTTTTTTTTAATTTATTTATTTGTTTATTTTTGGCTGCGTTGGGTCTTCGTTGCTGCACGCGGGCTTTCTCTAGTTGCGGCGAGCGGGGACTGCTCTTCGTTGCGGTGCGTGGGCTTCTCATTGCGGCGGCTTCTCTTGTTGCAGAGCACGGGCTCTAGGCACGCGGGCTTCAGTAGTTGTGGCACGCGGGCTCAGTAGTTGTGGCTCACGGGCTCTATAGCGCAGGCTCAGTGGTTGTGGCGCACAGGCTTAGCTGCTCCGCGGCATGTGGGATCTTCCCTGACCAGGGCTCGAACCCGTGACCCCTGCATTGGCAGGCGGATTCTTAACCACTGCGCCACCCGGGAAGTCCCTGCTTTTGTTTTTGAAGTACAGTTTTCTTGATATGTAATTCTTTGTTAATAACTGTTTTTTCTTTTAGCACTTTAAATGACGTTTCAATGTCTTCTGGCCTTGATTGTTTCTGATGAGAAGTCAGTCATTTTGATAAAATTGGTCTCATATATCTCATTCTTTTTCCTTGGTTTTTACAGAGGCTAAAATTTCCAGTGGTGGTAGTTTTCATTCTTGTCTTGTTCTTTATTCAATGATAATGCCTTTAGTGTTTAACCATTAAACATAATATTGGCCAGAGTTAAAAAATAAATATATGTCATTTCAGTGTCTTCTGGCCTCCATTGTTTCTGATGAGAAGTCAGTCATTGTGATAAAATTGTTCCCCTCTGTATGTAATGTGCACTTTTAATCATGCTGCTTTCCAGATTTTCTTTTTATCTTTAACTTTTAGAAGCTTAACTATGATATGCCTAGATGTGACTTTCTTTGTGTTTATCTTACTTGGGATTTGTTGACCTTCTTGGACCTGTAAATTAATGTTATCTTACAATCGTTATTTCTTTATGTTTTTTGCCCCTTTCTCTCAGTCGTTTTCTGGAGCTCCAGTACACCTATGACCTTTTGATAACTTCACATTCACTGATTCATTTTTCTGCCATTTCACATTTTCTCTTGAGCCCATCTGGTACATTTTTTCATTTCAATTATTGTGCCTTTCAGCTCTAGAATTTCCCCCTGGTTCTTTCATACTTTATGTTTCTCTGTTGAGATTCTCTATGTGCTTACTCAATACTACCATTTTTCCTTTGAACATATTTATAATAGTTGCTTTGAAGTTATTGTCTCCTAAGTCCAACATGCTGGCCCTCTCAGAATCAGTTGCTATTGACTGTTTCTTTTCTGAGTGTTTTCTGTTTCTTTTCTTTTCACTTTCTTTATCTCATAACTCTTCAGTGAAAACTGGACATCGTACATTATCTTTGTGCAACTCTGAAATCTCTTTTGTTCTTCTGAGGATTGTTGGGATTTTTGTTCTAGTAAGCAATTAACCTGCCGGAGCCAAACTGCAAAATCCGTCTCCTGGCTGGTATGCAGTGGATGGTGTTTTTCATAGGTTTTTTGGCTGCTGACTGCTACTACGTTAGCCTGCCCCCGCCCCAGGGGCCACACCAGCCTGTGTAATTTAGTAGTCAGCCAAGGATTTGGACAGAATTTATATTCAGATTTGGGGGCTCACCTGCTTAGTGGTTTCCTTGCTTTTTGGGTTCCCTCCTAGATTCCTACTTGTTTTCCCAGTTCCCAAGTCTGACCTCTGATACCTCAAGCCTATAAGACTCTTAGAAGCTCAAGCTAAAGGCAGTTCGGGGAAATCATTCAGTCAGAAGGCACAAGAAACTCCCACATCTCACAAAGAACAGTTCTGTCTTGCAAGGATCAACACCCCACCCTAGTTTCTGCTTGCCTTTTTAGCTGGGCTTCCTCGGGTCTCCCATATACCTGCAGAGTTTAACACTCAGCTAGAAATTTGGGCGTAGTTTATACTCACATTTTAGACCTCAAGTCTCTTTCTTGCTTCCATATTTTCCCCTTTAAATTTCCAGCTTCTTGGGGATTCCCTGGCAGTCCAGTGGTTAGGACTCCACGCTTCCACTGCAGGGAGCATGGGTTCAGTCCCTGGTCAGGGAACTAAGATCCCACAAGCCACGTGGCACGGCCAAAAAAAAAAAATTCCAGCTTCTCTGTTGCTTCGAACTTTATCATCTTCTCCCTAGAACTCAAGGCTGTAATTTTCCTCCCTGAACTGGGGAGGTGGGGAGGTGCCCTCAGACAAGAAAGCCACAAACTCACAGTTCTTAGCTCGTGCATCTTTCAAACGTAAACATTGAACTTTCTATCTTCCTTTGACTATTCCCCAGTACCTGCAGATGGTTGTTTATAATATTTTTGTTCTGTTTTTAGGGAAGGAATTGTCCAACCTTTTCACACTGCCATTATCATATGTCCCACCCTATCATGGCTTTTAGAAATTTTATAACACTTAAATCTCCCACTTTAACAAAGAGACACGTCAGGGGCTCAGGGCTTGCCAGCAGGCAAATAAATCTATCCAGATTATTGATGTTGTGTTGTCTTTATTCTGTTATCTTCAAAATTATCTTCTATGTAGCACATTTTACAGGTTTTTCATTTATGGTAGTGATAAAGTTTCCCTTTTAAGATAGAGCAAAAAGTGTGAAGGTGGTGTACAAATAATTGACATTTGGGAAACAATGATCTAATGTGCTATTCTTAACCTTCAAACGTTGTTTTTAGAGAAATATTTCTTTCCCCTCCCTCTTTTTTGCCTCTCTCCTTTCTCCACTAAACTGTCAGCCAGAGTAAAGCAGAATACTGACTGCAGGAATGCCTTAGTTTCAAATATACTTTGTCCCAGATCTGGTTCTTCACAAGATCATTTATGTTCTACCTCCATTTTTACCTTCATAGCCCACCTCCTGCATGAACAAAAGACATTTTAAAGATTTTTTGTGAGCTCTTCTCTCCTCCCATTCTCAGATTGTGTTTTTCTGGGTTATAGTTATTTTTTATATAAAAAATTTGGAATTAGGAGGTGTGACTCTACTGTCAAATTAGATTCAGAGAAAGAAATATGGATAATTTCCCCAACATTTTTCTGTATTTAATTTCACTGGCACTTGGAATTCATTGCCCTCATTTTTTCTGCAAAGATTTTTACCAAGTAGAAAGAAGAAAAGTAATTAAAATGAACCTCTGTAAAGCACTTTTAGTTTGATTTCTCCATATATTTACTTTTTATCCCAAGGTAATTTGTTAGTTTTTAAAAACAATGTTTTATTTTTCAGTGGTTTTATTGTTTGAATGTGACAAGTGCATGGGAAAAGTATATGGGACTTATGCTCATAACATTGACCTTCTGTTATCAGGGAAAAAGGAGAAGCCAAAGAAATTCACTAAACAACCAAAAAAGCAGATGTCTTCACCCTGTGGTCAGAAGAAAGAAAAGGCATTGGAGAAGGTAACACTAAATTATCTATTACTATTCTAAAGTTCATATTGAGAAATAAGCAGGTACAGCCAGGAAAAATTCGAAAAAGAAGAGTAATGAGTGTCACAGTGGAATGCTAGCAGTGTAAAAATGAGTGAAGAATCACTATAAAGACCGAGATTAAAGATCTCTAAGGTATATTGACACATGAAAAAAGGAAAGTGAGTTTGGGAGAGAGAAATTAGGGGTTTGGGATTAGCATATACAAACTACTACTATATATAAAATAGATAAACAACAAGGTCCTACTGTATAGCACAGGGAATTATATTCAATGTCTTGTAATAAACTATAATGGAAAAGAATGTGAAAAAGAACATATATATATATATATATATATATATATATATATATATAAAACTGAATCACTTTACGCCAGAAACTAATACAACATTGTAAAGTAACTATACTTCAATTAAAAAAAAAAAGAAAAAAGGAAAAGTGCAGAGCAGTATGTATAGTGGCATATTATGCTACCATTTGTGTAGAATAGATGAAGGAATATATATGAATTTTCTTGTATATCCATAAAATATCTGTGGAAAGCTATACAAGAAATTAATAAAATCAGTTGCCTCTAAGGAAGGGAACTGAATGTCTGGGGGACAGAGGCTTTTTACTGTATGTGCTGTTTGTACTTCTTGAATTTTGAACCAGTATTACTTACTCAAAAAATAAGTAGGCTTTAAATTTTTAAAATAAATATTTTATGACCTTTTAAAATTATTCTTATTTCCCCATGCCTTCAAAGGAAGGAGTAAAAAGCCAGGTAGGAATAAGAGAACAGTATAACTACAGTTGGCTAAAAGAGAAACTATAGATTCTAAAAATGTGTGAAAAGCTGGAGTTCAAACAAGTTCCACACAATGTATGTTGGACGGGTTGTACGTTCATCTCCATGTTAAGGACCAGAGGCACAGAATGAGTGAATTCTAAAAGATTGCATAGAGGTGGGGGGGCTTCCAGGTCAGACAAATAAAACTGGGTTCAAATTCTAGGTCTGTTTCTCTGTGGACAAGTTTCTTAACGTCTCTGAAGCTGTTTACTATAGAGATAATAGTAGCACCTATCTCACATGGTAGTTGCAAGGCTTCAGTGAAAGAATGCTTGTAACGCTCTTGGTACAGTATCTTTCACCCAATAAATGTAAACTCTTTTTGTATTACCTATAACGCTAATCAGTAAATATGTTCTAATTGGGCCTTAATGTTGTCTACTTTTTTTTAGTCAACTTCTAGAGATGTGTCTCCTTTCATGTGAGTATTGCTCCTTAATCCAGTCAGATGTTCACTGTAAAAGCATCAGTGCTGATTTTTGTTTAATTTTTTCAATAGTGTGAGTATGCAGAAGAATAAGTGGGATGCCACAAGATCCTTGAGATTCAACCAAGATGCGCAAAGAGAAGATGGTAAGTTTTATTATTTGTGTAATGTACAAATTAGGTCTAAATACCAATGATAGGAATCTTTTATTTTATGAAGTATGCTGAATAGCTTTAAAGATTCCAACTGGAATAAGGCCCAGAATTAGCACATTCCCTTAGGCATCAACCAGAGTTTCATTACTAGACAATCCCAGTAGGTAATATGTTGTTTTATGTATCTGTCATTTTGAGACCTCTCAGACTGACTTTCACCCACTACTTCCACTCTCAAGAAGGCTGAATGTGTCTTAGGCTGACTTACAGTAATATTAAAAGCTGCACAGTTATCTGTATATGAGCCATTTTGCCACTTGCAGCCTAAAATACTTCAAAGATAAATAGGTGTATGTGTCTATAAATAATATCCAATGATATTTTCATAAACTCTTGATGATTGCAATCTTCTTTAAGAAATAAAAGTAATAAAACATCCTCATAAAAAGTAAGGTTTATTAATTTTTACCTTCAGATCAACGGCGGATGTCTGAAATTACAGGGCACCTAATAAAGATGAGATTGGGTGATCTGGACCGAGTCAAGTCAAAGGAAGCAAAAGAAGTAAGAATTATTTACTCGCGTACTGTGCTTGCTTGGATATGCCTTCCTACTTTATTTTCATCATAAGTATAAAGATGCTTTATAATTTTAAAAGAATAAATTTTTTATGTCTTTTTATATTCTGTACCAGTTAGCCTGTTTGTTCGCGTAAGTTTTTCACCACCTCTTACAGTCCATAGGTCCTCTCTATAACACACATAGTAAAGTACGTTGTTACTGAAAGTGTAATGTCCAACCAAGAGCAGATTAACTCTGCACTGCAGACTGTCCAGAGGGTGACCCCCTGGAAGTTGCTAATTTTCATCAACTCTGCATGCACTGCTTAGACATTATCTTTAAAATAAGATGTTATCTTGCTGAAAATGATCACAAGAAATACCTGTACTCTTACGGAATTACATGTTAGTCATAACATCATGTGTCATCATTAGTACCAGTATTATGTATTCACAGTTACACTTGCCCCTAATTCTTTTATTTAAAAATTGACTTCCCTACAAGAAGAAAACACAGGAAAAAAATCTTTATCACCATGGGTTAGGCAAATATTTCTTAGCTACCACACCAAAAAGCATTATCCATAAAAGAAAAAAATTGGCAAATTGGACTTCATCAAAATTTAAAGCTTATTTTTGAAAGACATTATTAAGAGAACAAAAAGACAAGCCAGGGCTTCCCTGGTGGAGCAGGGGTTGAGAATCCGCCTGCCAGTGCAGGGGACACGGGTTCGAGCCCTGGTCTGGGAAGATCCCACATGCCGCGGAGCAACTAGGCCCATGAGCCACAACTACTGAGCCTGCGCGTCTGGAGCCTGTGCTCCGCAACAAGAGAGGCCGCGATAGTGAGAAGCCTGCGCATCACGATGAAGAGTGGTGCCCGCTAGCCAAAAATAAATAATAAATAAATAATAATAATTAAAAAAAAAAAAAAAAAAAGACAAGCCATAAGCTATGAGAATATATGTGTAAAATATTTATCTGGTAAAGGATTTGTATCCAAAATATATAAAGAATTCTCAAAACTCAATAATAAAATAAACAATCCAGTGACAATAAGTGGGCAAAAGATTAATCATACACTTCAGAAAGAAGGGGTATAGGTGGCAAATAAGCACAGGAAAAGATGCAACATCATTAGTCATTAGGGAAATGTAAATTAACACCTCAACAAGATACCACTATACACCCACTAGAATGCCTAGAAAAGTTTTGTTTTGTTTTGTTTTGTTTTGGCTGCATTGGGTCTTCGTTGCTGCGCGCGGGCTTTCTCTGTTTGTGTCGTGCGGGGGCTCTTCTTCGTTGTGGTGTGTGGGCTTCTCATTGCGGTGGTTTCTCTTGTGTGGAGCGCATGGGCTCTAGGCGTGCAGGCTTCAGTAGTTGTGACTTGAGGGCTCTAGAGCACAGGCAGGCTCAGTAGTTGTGGCACACGGGCTTAGTTGCTCTGCAGCTAAAAAAGTTTTTTAAATATGCTGGCAAGAATATAGAGCAACTGGAACTCTCGTATATAGCTAGTAAGGATGCAAAAGGGAATGGCTACTTGGGAAAACAGTTTAGCTGTTTCTTATAGCATTAAATGTTTACTCACCATACAGATCATTTCACACATATCTTTACAGTGGCTTTATTTAGAATTGCCAAGAGCTAGAAACAACCCAAATGTCCTTTACATGATAAATGAGTAAGACTGTAGAATAGATAAAAAGAATGAGCTATTGATACATGTTGCAACATAGATGAATATCCTACACATTATGCTAAGCAAAAGGAGCCAGATTCAAAAGGCTACAGACTGTATGATTCTATTTATATAATGTTCTGGGAAATGCAAAAGTATAGGGACATAAAACAAGTCAGTGGTTGCCAGGAATGGGTAGTGTCAAATCGTTGGACTTAAAAGGGGCACAAGGGGATTTTCTTGGGGTGTTTGAACTGTTTTATGTCTCCATTATGAGTGGTTACACAACTGTATGCACTTGTCAAAACTCAGAACAGTGCACTAAAATGGGTGAATTTTACTTATATAAAATAATAAAAATAAATTGTAACTCAGAGCCTGAATTTAAAAAATCAAAATAAAATTACTTCTCAGTTAACAAGTAATGCCATTTCAATAAAGCAGAGCTTCTACTGGTTCCTTAACGATAATAACTTAATTTTTCTCCTTTACTCTGCAGTTTGCAGGAGGTATTTATTCCAGGCTTGAAGCACAAATCAAGGCCTCAGTGCCAGTCAATGCACGGCAAAGCAGCTCAGAGAAAAACACAAGGTGAATCAGCATAAATGAATTCAGAATGCCACTAGCTTTGAAGTGATTTTTTTTTTTTTTTTTGGAAAAATCATATGAACACTAGAAGCACATAATTTGAGTTTGGTTTTATTTCGTTTCAGGGATTTGATCATCAAGACATTAATTAGAACCAGATTTTAACTTAAAAGTTAAGACTTTAAAAGGTCATGATCACAAAATTTAATGAAAGTATACTTTTTTTAAAGTTTTTTGTTTATTGAGTCAGCTCCGTTCTGATCCAACTGTGATAAAAATGTAAGCTATAGTGTGAATTAGCAGAATTTTTATACTATTTGTAGATAATATATTACTACTTTATATAAATCATTGAAACCTTTCTTGTTTCTTGTTCTATCTCTCTTAATAAAATCTAATTTGTATGTTCTGTGTCATTTTACAGCACAGATTTTCTTTGAAAGATTAACAGTTACTGAGATTTGATTATTAATACTACAGATCCAAATGCCTTATCTGCAATTCTGAAATCCAGAAAGCTCAGAAAGCCAAAAGCTTTTTTCATACATTTGTGGCAACTCAAGCCTGACCTGAGCTACTGTGGTACTATTTATAGTTTTTATTTATCCCACTTAATGTAAATGCTCATTTGTTTCACTGAAGAAGTATTAATGTGTTTGGTTGTGGGGCACTGCTCCAGATTCATGATATACAATATATGTACATATTATTTCCCCCAAATTAAAAAAAAATCTGAATTCCAAAATACATCTCCAAGAATTTTTGAAAATGGATTATGGAGCTACATGAAGTTTCATTAAACTTTGACACTGTCAAGCAAACATGACCTAAAGCAGTGGCAACTTATTGTTTTAGAAGCACCTCTGACCTTCTTTTCTGTTTAAAAAATCTAGGTCTAAAAGTCGTTTTGGTCAAGGTCGGCCTGCGTAAAGCACCTTAAAATATTACTAAGAAGACAGAAGACTCACCTCTGGACATTTGAAATTGCTCATCACTTCTTGAAGGTCTTCAGAACGATGACTTCTAAATGTTTTAAGTTATTTATTAATTATTCTTGCAAGCCACATAAATCGTAGTGCTAAGGGAAATATATAGTTAGGTCTTATGAAATCTAATTGTAAATATGAAACTTCTTAAACCTAATTTTCCTTTGGTGTGATGCTAGGCTATGTAGAAAATTAGTATTTACAAATTTGCATAGTTAAGGCTCCTAGTATTTGTTATCCTTTATTTATTTGAAAGAGAAGAGGTCTAAACTCTCAAGTAGCTAAGAGTTTTTTAAGACCTTAAAAATTAGGGGAACACAGCTGGTAGTGGTATGGTACATGTGCACTAATTATAGTATGTCTTTTGGGCTGTAAATCTTGGGATAGCACTGAGAACTGCAATTTGTGTGATGAAATTTCCAGTGATGCTAATTTTAAGTTTGCATGACTATTAAGGAGTTACAGATCTCAAGACTGCATTAAATAAATTTTCAAGATGAAGTAGTTCCTGTGTTGGGCAGAAGCCTTAATTTTTTTCAGCGTTATTCCATAGAAAGCACAATGTTAATCCAACTCTTTTTTTTTTTTTAGTTGTGTTTTTTTGTTGTTGGTTTGTTTTTTTTTAGTTTTTAGTAGTTATTATTGGTCGTCTGAGCTGGAATTACTGATTATTACCTCTTTCTTCTGTGAAGCTAGTACCATTCTGAATTTGTTAAAATAACCGTTGATAACTTTAAAGCTAGTAAGTCATTTCAGTTGTATGAGACACCCTCTGTACAGTTCTCAGGGCACTAAAACTCAACCATATTTCTATAGCCATTCGAATAGCCCCTTAAAACAGTTATAATTAGTTATTACTTTAGAGATGTCTAGAAGGAAATATTCCCAAATACATTTGATGGATGAAAAATTGCATATATTTAAGAAAAATCAAAATCAAATTCTATTCTATAGATCATGTCTTAATTTTCTAACCAAGCAGAAAGAGTGCTCAGGGAAAATTTGTTCCAAACCATAAGCATATAAAAATTATGTGTTTGGAAATTACTTATATGTAGGTCTGTGAAAAACTTTAAGATGCACTGTTTCTATTTTTAGTCTTCCTTTGCCTTATAATTGAAATTTCTTCAAATTAGAGAACAGACTTTAATAGTGTATGACAGAACAGCAATTTCTATTGAAATGTCCAAGTGTTACACTCAGTTTAGACATACAGAAATCATTATTTTTAATGAGTGTTTTAGTTGGTAAGTGAAGCTAGATTTTATTTGATGTTATATGTATGGCTTTGCCAAGATTTTTGAACTTCTGTTTGGAAATTTTGTTGCAGTCGATATATTTTTCAATTGTTTGATATTTTTGAAACAGATTATAAAATTTTTATTTTCAAAAGAAAATGTTTTATACTACATGATCTGTACGCCCTGTTAAATACCAGCGTCTTGTTTAGTTTACTCTGATCAAAAGGGTTTAGGTTTGTACATGTTCTACAGTGCTGTGACGGTCACAATTAAAAGAGGAAAATATGCTCATTTGATTTTTAACTGATGGTAACAAGGCAAATTACTTCTCCCCTGGGGGGACTGTACCGCTGAATTTTTACAAACAGAATTTATCAGAATTTGATTTTCTTCAGAATGTGCTTTTAATTTTGTGGACGTCTGTAATTCAAGCACAGGTACCACAAACATTTTAATCAAACTCGTAATAGCATTTGTTTTGCCAAATACTCTGAGGTTTTATCTTCCATTAATTCTGAATTCACATTTATTTAATTGAAATAAACATTAATGACAAAAGTTGTTTGCAAAGTCCCTTGATCTGAATCATTCCATCTTCTCAAAAATGTTCGGATGGGCTCTAGATCACAGGTTTTCATGGAAGAGGTGAACTTTGTACATTTTAAGGTTGTTTTAAATGAGATTATCCTGGTAAAGATTCAACAAAACATTTAAGGGTAAAATACTGCAGAAAAGATAATTTGGTAACAGTGCTGATTCCATACTGTTGGGTCATTTTGTTATTGTCCTTCTTCAGAACACTCAGCCAGGTATTGTGAGATATGCTAAGTGCTTTGGAAGCTGAGGCTGAAGCCCTATCATGCTAATCTGCCACAGGCAAATCTTAGTATAAAAACAAACAAACAAACAAAAACCCTTTTATCTCCAGTACCTCGAGTTAATTCTTCAACCCTCAACTATTCCTTAAAGAACTATTATGAACCTCACCTTTTCACACGGCTCAGTTAAAAGGCACTGGGGATACCTAGCCAGTCCAATTCTTTTTTAAAATTTATTTATTTATTTATTTTTGGCTGCGTTGGGTCTTTGTTGCTGCGCGCGGGCTATCTCTATTTGTGGCAAGCGGGGGTTACTCTTCGTTGCAGTGCGGTGGCTTCTCTTTGTTGTGGAGCATGGGCTCTAGGCGCGCAGGCTCAGTAGTTTTGGCTCACGGGCTCAGTAGTTGTGGTGCACGGGCTCTAAAGCGCAGGCTCAGTATTTGTGGCACATGGGCTTAGTTGCTCCGCAGCATGTGGAATCTTCCTTGACCAGGGCTCGAACCCGTGTCCCCTGCATTGGCAGGTGGATTCTTAACCACTGCGCCACCAGGGAAGTCCCTAGCCAGTTCAATTCTAATTGGCTAACTCTCTCATTTAAAGCTGATCTATCGGGGAGGATGATATGGGGATGATATTATTTCCACTTTTATAGGACTGTTGGGGGGGGCGGGTAAATGATTTAGAGATCTAAAACAATTAGCACAGTATTTTCTGGCTAATCGTAAGGCCTCCAGAAATGTTAACTATTATTATTGTTGCACTGTGGGATCTTAGTTCCCTGACCAGGGATTAAACCCGGGCCCTTCGCAGTGAGAGTGTGGAGTCCTAACCACTGGACCACCAGGGAATTCCGTTATTTTAATATTTGGGAAGTGCCCTTAAAAGTCTTTAAGATGGGAGATTGATATCCCTCTTCCTGTAACTTGAGTTTCTAAGACTGATGTGTGTTTGTTTAATGCAAGAAAGAAAAGAGGCACATAATAGTTCAGTGGTTGCTGTGACATCGTTTGTTACTTCGTTATACTAAACCTCTTGCCTTATTTAAGCAGTACAAACAGAGTTTGTAGGAAGAGGTAGGAAAACTATTTCCTGCTATGTGGTGGTGAGTGACCTGGGCTGTCTTCAGAGAGGTTTACTGAAGGAGAGAGTGAGGCTGCAGCATGGTCTTATAGCAGCTCTCCTTCCAAGATTATCTTTCCTTGAGAAAACGTAGCTAGTTTCGCTTTTACTACTTGTCTATGACAAGAGTAGTTCTTATCCAACTGTAGAAGAGTGGTTGCTAAATTAGTAGCTGCTGAGAATGCTGCTAGCTCTCTTAAGTGCCTTATCTCCTTCAGTCTCACAATAAACCCCCAAATCGGGTATTATCCCCATTTTATAGGTGGAGAAGAAAGTTCAGGGAGCTAAAGTAATCCGCACACTGGGATTGAAGTCTAGGCCTATCAGCACATTCCAACACCTTGAAACAATTTTACCTTGGATTACCTGAAACATTTTCTCTTAGAGTGCCTCCTGGCTCACTGGCAGCTCCTTCAAACTGAAAACAGGTGATCCCAGCTCACTCCCTGTGGTTCTAGCCTTGTTTATCCAAGTGCCTACTTGACATTTGTATTTGGAATATCAGTAGGTGTCTCCAACTTAACATAATAAAAGCAGGACTTGTGTTATATCTCCCCAACCCACCACCAACTCCCTGCTCGTTCAGTAAATGGCACTACTGCCCACTCAAGTGCACAAGCCGAATGTTTAGAAATTCCTCATAATTCCTCTTTTTCCTTCACTCCCCACATCCAATTCATCGGCAAGTCTGATATAAAACCTACATCCATTTGCTTCCCTCCATCGCCATAATCCATCACTCCAAGTTATTAACATCTCCAAGCCTCCTAAGTGATTCCAGCTCCCACTCTAACCTCTATTATTCACAAAGCAACTACAGTAATTTTGAAATGTGAATCAGATCACATCACACTCCAGTAGCACCTCATCAAACCTAGAATAAAATCCTACTTCCATTGCCCGGGCTTACAGAGTCCCACACAGCCTAGCCCCTGGCTGCCTCTCAGTCTCCTTTCCCCTCTTGCTACTACATTCCAGTCACATGGCCTACCTGGTCCTCCAATAAGTAAGCTCATTCCCACCATTTAGCTCCTTCACATTACTGTTCCCACTGTCTAGAAGCCTTCTTATTATAATTCAGATTTTAGGTTAGATGTCATTTCCTCACAGGAGGCATTTCCATGTACCCAATCTAAAGTTAGCTACCCAAGTCACTCTCATTACACCATCATAGTTTATTTCTGTACAAATCACAAATCTGACATTATTACATCATTATTTTTTTCTTTTTTTTCTTTAAGTCTTTACTGAATTTGTTACAATATGGCTTCTGTTTTATGTTTTGGTTTTTTGGCCCCTAGGCATGTGGGATCCCGACCAGGGATTGAACCCGCATCCCCTGCACTGGAAGGCAAAGTCTTAACCACTGGACCACCAGGGAAACCCCTTCTTTCTTTCTTTTTTGTCTGTTGGTTTGCAATTTGTCTTCCATGCTAGAAAATGAAATGCACCCAAATAGGAAAAGAAGTAGGGCTTCCCTGGTGGCGCAGTGGTTAAGAATCCGCCTGCCAATGCAGGGGACACGGGTTCAAGCCCTGGTCAGGGAAGATCCCACATGCCGCGGAGCAACTAAGCCTGTGTGCCACAACTACTGAGCCTGCGCTCTAGAGCCCGCGAGCCACAACTACTGAAGCCCATGCGCCTAGAGCCCGTGCTCTGCAACAAGAGAAGCCACCGCAATGAGAAGCCCGCGCACCGCAACAGAGAGTAGCCCCCACTGACCGCAACTAGAGAAAGCCCATGCACAGCAACGAAGACCCAATGCAGCCAAAAATAAATAAATAAAATAAATTTAAAAAAAAGTAAAACCATATCTATTCACAGATGACATGATCTTGTATATAGAAAATCCCAAGAAATCCACTAAAAAACTATTAGAACATATAATTAAGTTCAAGATTTCAGGATATACAATCAATATACAAAAATCAATTTATTTCTGTATACTAGCAATGAAAAATATAAATATTAAATTTTTAAAAATTCCCTTTACAATAGCATCAAAAAGAATAAAATACTTAAGAAAAAATTTCACAAAAGAAGTGTAATATGTGTACTCTGAAAACTACAAGATATCGTTGAAAGAAATTAAAGAAGATCTAAATAAATGGGAAGATTATCGCATGTTCATGGATCAGAACACTTAATATTGTTAAGATGGTAATACCCCTCAACTTGATCTACAGATTCACCACAGTTCCTGTCAGATTTCCAGCTGGCTTCATTGTAGAAATTGACAAACCAATCCTAAAATTCATATGGAAACTCAAGGGATCCAGAACTGCCAAAACAATTTTGGAAAAGAACAAAGGGTTCACACTTTCTGATTTCAACTCTTACTACAAAGGTGCAGTAATCAAGGCAGTGTAGTACTAGCATATGGATAGTCATACAGATCAATGAAACAGAATTGAGAGTCCAGAAATAAACCCATCTATTTATGGCCAACTGATTTTGAACAATAGTGCCAAGACCATTCAATGGCGAAAGAACAGTCTTTTCTACAAATGGTGCTGGGAAAATGATAGCTTCATGCGAAGGAGTGAAGTTAGACCCCATCTCACACTATATACAAAAAATTGATTCAAAATGGATCTAAGACCTAATTGTAAAAGCAGACTGTAAAACTCTTAGAGGAAAACACAGGGGTAAATCTTTACAACCTTGGATTTAGCAATGGATACTTAGATAAGACACTAAAAGCACAAGCAACAAAAGGAAAAATAGATAAATAGGACTTTACCAAGATTAAAAACATTTGTGCTTCAGTGGACACAATCAAGAAAGTGAAAAGACAGCCTATAGAATGGGAGAAAATATTTACAAATCACATATCTGATAAGGGACTTATATCCAGAATTTATAAAGAACTCTTACAACTCAAAATTTAAAAAAGACAACCCAGTTTTTTAAATGGTAAAGGATTTGAATAGACATTTCTCCAAAGAAGATGGCCATTTGGCCAAAACCACTTGAAAAGATGCTCAACATCATTAGCCATGAGGGAAATGCAAATGAAAACCATGAGTTACCACTTCATACCCAGTAGAATGGCTATCACCAAAAAACCACCTAATAATGTTGCCAGGAATGTGGCAAAATTGGAATCCTCATGAACTCCTGGTGAGAATGTAAAATGGAGCAGCTATTTTGCACTTTGCAAAGCAGTCTGGAAGTTCCTCGAAAGAAATTAAACATAGAGTTACCATTTATCTACCAATTTACCCTAACAGGTATATCATTTTCTATTTAGTCTCTGCTTGTGTTTACCTATATGCACATATCCACGCACAGAACAGTATTATCTGCTTTTTTTTTTTCCAGATGGAGAAACTGAGTCTCAGACATGGCAACTTGTCTAAGAGAAACAGAAAAGAATGACCTGAGCAATGTGCCCTTGATGACAGTATTGCTATGTTAAACAAGTTAACACATGCATGTAAAGCAATTAGAACAGTGCCTGACATACGTAAGTGCTCAAAAAATGTAAAATATTATTAGACCATTATCATTTAGAAATAACTATGTTGTGCTCATTCCCACTTTTGGCCTTGCCTCATGCTGTTCTCCCATCTAGATTGCTCTCTTGCTTTGCTACCTATTGAAGTTTTCCCCTTGCTCCAGGTCCCTGCTCAAATGTCACCTTCTCCCTGAATCTGCTGACCTCTCTCTTCTCTGAATCGTGTTGCATTCACAACGTTGCCACAGTTTAACAGTCAGATGTTCTCACTGCTTTTGCTGCTGTTATTGACCTTGACTCCCCAACCAACTCTTAATGCTGTGTTAGTAAAATTATATATGAAACAAACAACGGTGTTCACATTTGTTAATTTTGAGTGGTAGGTTGTTTTAGACTATGCTTGTCTGTAGATAATATATTTTCCCAAATTAAAGAAAAAAATTGAGGACTTCCCTGGTTAAGACTTCGCCTTCCAATGCAGGGGGTACGGGTTGATCTCTGGTCATAGAGCTAAGATCCCACATGCCTCACGGCCAAAAACCAAAACATAAAACAGAAGCAATATTGTAACAAATTCAAGAAAGACTTTAAAAATAGTCCACATCAAAAATTCTTTAAAAAAAAAATTGAGCCAACCAGAAGCTATTGACCATTGAAATTATGAGACTCTCAAGAGACTTCCCTAGCGGTCCAGTGGTTTAAGACTCCACGCTTCCACTGCAGGGGGCACGGGTTTGATCCCTGGTCGGGGAACTAAGATCCCACATGCCGGTGAGAATTTCAAAAAAAATTAAGAAAAAGTGAAACTTCAGCAAGAAACATAGGCAACTGTCAGAATTATTTTACATCAAGAACAAATACTTGAGGGGGGATTTCTAAAGTGCATTATTCATTTCTAATGTTAAGTAGTCATATACTCAGGGAAGAAACATGACTTTTTCCCAGTAAGGGATGTGCGATAGCTGAATATTTGTTAAATATCTAGCTTTGTCCAACAAATCAGTGTAAGTCTCTCTGACAGTGGTTCTGGAGTGGGCCTAGGTTAGTATTTTTTTAAAGGTCACCAGGTGACTCTATTGCAGACACGTTGAGAACCATACTGCTATGTGACATGATATCTTTAAATGACTAATACTGTAAACCTCAGTCAGAGTTGTGTTCAGGAGCATAAAAAGAAATCAGGAAAGCATAGATTCTGACATCAGAGTGCTGCCACAAGGCGGCGCTAAAAGCTCAAGGAAACCATAGTTTAAATTAAATCACATTAAGCTTCATGCTTGCTTAGTCTTCCTTACCAAGTGTGCATACGCATATTGTTTGTAGAAGGAAACAGAATATTGGGGAAAGAGCTGACAAGAGGAATTTTAGCTAATAAGGAATCCTAGAAGGCAAATGAGAAAAAGGTAGAAAAGCAGAAAAACAAAACGAGAAACACCAGTTAAAAGATCAAGCTTAAATATGACGCCCTTCTTCAATGCCAGAATTGTCTATTCTCATAGCCATGCTTTTGTATGTTTATTCTAAAGGTTTTATATGCATTTAGAAGTCTCTAATAGTTCTGAAAAATTGAGAGAGGAAAAATGTTTAAAAAATCAAAATAAGTGATGGGAAATGAATTAATGCAAATTCTTAAATATAGAATAATGAAATGTTTCTCCTTTTAATAAACATTTTAACTTAGCAAAACTACGTCTTCTAAATGAGTAAGTTGAGGTCCAAAATATCTAGCCTGCGAAACTCTGCAGTGTCCTCACTGCAGTTATCTGAAGGCTTGCCACCCTGTTCCTCCTAGCCAGCTGGGCAGAGACACAAAGACACAGAGAAGCATTAGACAGGTTTACACCAATATGTTAATAGAGGTCATTTCAGGGATGGAGCAGGTGAGGCAGAATTATAAATGCTCTTTCTTTTCATTGTTGTTTGCCTGTGTTTTCTTTTTAATTATTATTAAATATTTCAACTAGACAGAAAAGTACAGAGGATAATACAACAAACATTCAGGTACCTACCACCCAGCATTTTAACATAATAATATGATATATATATATATTTTTTTAAGAAATGAAGCATTTCAAATACCCTCACCCTATATAGATAACACTGCTTCTAGCTCTTCCTTTCCCAGAAGTAAACACTTCCCTGAATTTGATGTTTATTATGCCCATGCATGTTGTTATACTTTTACTACATATACTATGTATCCATAACATAATATACTATTTAAACTTTATATAGTGAACTCATCTCCTTATATGATTTTTTATACTCTAAATTATGTTTTTGAGATTTATACATTTTGAGACAGATAGCTTCTGTTTATTTATTTTAGCTACTCTATAGTCATCTATTCTATGAATCTACAAAAATGTATATATCTATTTCCTGTCAGTGAGCAGTGAGTTTATTTTCAGTTTTTTTCTTAAAATAATGCTGCAATAAAAACTTTCCATCATTGACCTTGTGCATATATGAGTTGCACAAATTGACTAAAAGTTTCCAAACTTTTCTCCAGAGTTACTGTACCAGCTTGGCCTCCTGCTAGCAGTATGTGAGAGTCCCTGTTGTTCAGCTTCCTCACCAACAATGAAGGTTGTATCAGTCAGGATGACTAAATTAAGCCACAATAGCCAAGAACAACCAGTGACTTAATTCAAAGGTTTGTTTCTTGCTGCAAGTGCAGTGCAGGTAAACAGTGAAGGGCCGTTCGTCGCAGTCACTCAGGGACCTGGGCTGAGAGGATCCATCCTGACACGTGCTTCTGAGAGGCAGGGAGAAAGAGCTAAAGGGCTCGCACTCTGGCTGTGAAAGTTTCTGCACAGAAGTGACGGACATCACTTCTGCTCACATTTAATTGGCCAAAACAAGGCGTGATCACCTCAAAGCATCCCCATTCCTACCTTTAGGGTCTGAATGTTTGTGAATGGTTACCAAGGTACTGATAGACTTTAATTTTTATTAGTCTAATGGGTATGAAATGGTGACTTGTTATTTTTATTTATATGCTCCTGATTATTACTGAGGTTGAGCATATATTCAGATGTTTATTGCCCAAGTGTGTTTAGTCTTTTGAAAATTGCCTGTTGATATCCATTTTTCTATTGAGTTTTTAAAATCTGATTTTGTAGGATATGTTTATAATCTGGCTACTAATCCTTTATTGATTCTATGCACTATAAATATCTTCTTCCAGACTGTGGCATTGCTTTCCACTTTGTTTAAGGTGCCTTTGTTCGTGGAATTTAATTTTAATGTAGTCATATTTGACAGTTTTTTCCCTTATGGTTAGTACTTTCTGAGTCTCATTTAAGAAATCCTTTCTTTTTCTTTTTTTTTTTTTAAATTTATTTATTTGTTTGTTTTTATTTTTGGTCGTGTTGGGTCTTCATTGTGGTGCGCGGGCTTCTCATTGTCGTGGCCTCTCCTGTTGCGGAGCACGGGCTCCAGGCGTGCGGGCTTCAGTAGTTGTGGCACACAGGCTCAGTAGTTGTGGCCACGGGCCTAGTTGCTCCGCGGCATGTGGGATCTTCCCAGACCAGGGCTCGAACCCTTGTCCCCTGCATTGGCAGGTGGATTCCCAACCACTGTGCCACCAGGGTAGCCCAACAAATCCTTTCTTATTCAAATATTTACACCAATATTTACTTTCAAAAGTTTTAAAATTTTGGGACTTCCCAGTTGGCACAGTGGTTAAGAATCCGCCTGCCAATGCAGGGGACACGGGTTCGAGCCCTGGTCCAGGAAGATCCCACATGCCGCGGAGCAAGTATGCCCATGCGCCACAACTACTGAGCCTGCGCTCTAGAGCCTGCGAGCCACAACTACTGAGCCCGTGTGCTGCAACTACTGAAGCCCGCGCACCTAGAGCCCGTGCTCTGCAACAAGAGAAGCCACTGCAATGAGAAGCCCGTGCACCGCAATGAAGAGTAGCCCCCACTCGCCGCAACTAGAGAAAGCCCACGCGCAGCAACGAAGACCCAACACAGCCAAAAATAAATTAAGTTTTTAAAAAGTTTTAAAGTTTTGCCTTTTCACACTTAGAACTTTAATCTATCTGGTATTGACTTCGTGTGTGATACAAAATGGGGATCTGATTCTTTTTTCTTTTTTTAATATTTATTTATTTTATTTATTTGGTTGCACCGGGTCTTAGTTGTGGCTTGCAGGCTCCTTAGTTGCGTCTCACAGGCTCCTTTGTTGTGGCACATGGGCTCCTTAGTTGCAGCAGGCAGTTTCCTTTAGTTGTGGCTCACGGGCTCCTTAGTTGTGGCATGCATGTGGGATCCAGTTCCCCAACCAGGGATTGAACCCTAGTTGATCCATTGGGAGCACAGAGTCTTAACCACTGCACCACCAGTGAAGTCCCGGGATCTGATTCTTATTTTTCTCCATTTAAATATAAAATGATTTCAGCTTCATTCATACTTTCTTCCCTGACTTATAATGCTGCCTGTCATGTAGTATCATGTTTCCATTTATGCATAAGCTTTTCTGGGATCCTTAGTTTGTTCCATTGGTCTTTGTCTAATCCTGTGCTAGAACTACACTGTCTTAATTACTACAGCTTTCTTTTTTTAACTTTTTTTTTTTTTTAATTTCTTTTTGGCTGCGTTTGTTGCTGCACGCAGGCTTTCTCTAGTTGCAGCGAGCTGGGGCTACTCTTCGTTGCGGTGCACATGCTTCTCATTGCGGTGGCTTCTTTTGTTGTTGTGCACGGGCTCAGTAGTTGTGGCACACGGGCTTAGTTGCTCCACGGCATGTGGGACCTTCCTGGACTAGGGGTCAAACCCGTGTCCCCTGCATTGGCAGGTGGATTGTTAACCACTGTGCCACTGGGGAAGTCCCTACTATGGCTTTCTAAAGGCCTTTATATCTGATTAAGGCCAACTACCTTGTTCTATTTTTTTCTTTTCTTTTTTTTAAAAACAAATTATTTATTTATTTATTTATGGCTCTGTTGGGTCTTCGTTGCAGGGCGTGGGCTTTCTCTAGTTGCAGTGAGCGGGGGCTACTCTTCATTGCAGTGCACGGGCTTCTCATTGCAGTGGCTTCTCTTGTTGCGGAGCACGGGCTCTAGGCACACGGGCTTCAGTAGTTGTGGCATGTGGACTCAGTAGTTGTGGCTCGTGAGCTCTAGAGCGCAGGCTCAGTAGTTGTGGCGCATGGACTTAGTTGCTCCGCAGCATGTGGGATCTTCCCGGACCAGGGCTCGAACCCGTGTCCCCTGCGTTGGCAGGGGAATTCTTAACCACTGCGCCACCAGGGAAGTCCCTTGTTTTTTAAAAATAGTTTACCTGGTTTAAAAATTAAAGACTATTGGGCTTCCCTGGTGCAGGGGACACGGGTTCGAGCCCTGGTCTGGGAAGATCCCACATGCCGTGGAGCAACTGGGCCCATGAGCCACAATTACTGAACCTGCGCGTCTGGAGCCTGTGCTCTGCAACAAGAGAGGCCGCGCTAGTGAGAGGCCCGCGCACCGCGATGAAGCGTGGCCCCCGCTTGCCACAACTAGAGAAAGCCCTCGCACAGAAACGAAGACCCAACACAGCCATAAATAAATAAATAAATAAATAAATAATTAAAAAAAAAAATTAAAGACTATAAAAAGATTGCATGTCAGGAAACGGAAACCATACTAGATGTTTCAATAGATGGGTGTTAATATTAGAAATTGGTTAGGGACTTCACTGGTTGTCCAGTGGTTAGGACTCCACACTTCCACTGCAGGGGGCATGGGTTTGATCCCTGGTCTAGGAAGTAAGATCCCACAAGCCGCTCAGCCAAAAAAAAAAAGAAATTGATTAAACAGGCAATGGAGGATTTAAAAAATGAAAAGAGGACATTGAGGTACTAGAGTAATTGCAGGTATAGCCACCACCCTTAAGGCTGAGGAAACAAAGTGAAGAAGTTTCCTATTTATCATTCGTACTTTTACTTGGTAAATGGTGTCTTTTGGCCATTCAGAGTTTTTATGTTTAGCTACTCAAATTTACCAATCTAATCTTTCATGACTTTAGATTTTGAGTCACATGTAGAAAGGTCTTTCACATTTAAAGGCTATAAGGAAATTCTCCATGTTTCCTTCTAGAACTTGTATGATTTTATTTTTCCCATTTAAGTATTTGATTCATTTGAAAGTTTTGATGGTATAATGTGTGAACTATGGATGCAACTTTATTTTTCTTCAGATGACTACCCAGTTTCCAAGGTATCAATAAACACACATTGGATAGAATTCTTTCCTCCACTAGTTTGAGATGCTGAATTTATTACACACTAAATTCTGGTTTAAGGTAATTCTAACTGCAAATCCCAAAATGGCTCAAACACAATAGAAGTTTACCTTTCATTTGAGTAAAATCCAAATAGGCGGGGCTTCCCTGCCAATGCAGGGGACATGGGTTCGAGCCCTGGTCTGGGAAGATCCCACATGCCGCGGAGCAACTAAGCCCGTGAGCCACAGTTACTGAAGCCTTCACGCCTAGAGCCCGTGCTCCGCAGCAAGAGAAGCCACCGCAATGAGAAGCCCGCACACTGCAACGAAGAGTAGCCCCCGCTCGCCGCAACTAGAGAAAGCCCACGCACAGCAACAAAAACCCAATGCAGCCAAAAATAAATAAATAAAATTTATTTAAAAAAAAAAATATATTCACTATTTTGCTTAGCAATATATCCATATTAGTTCAACAACAAACACATTTATTTATTTTTGCAAAAAGAAACAGAAATCAACCAAAAAATAACAAAACTGGTTATCTATGGGCAGCAGGAATGAGGTAGAGGGGTTAGGGTTGGAGAAGCTAGGCTTCTCTTAGCATAACTCTTTATATAGTTTTTATTTTTAAAAACTTTATTTTGAAATCATTATGTTGTAGGAAAAAATGGAGCACCAGAGGATGGTCTTGTCCCAGGTCTTGAGTGAGTCCCTGGGACCAGCCACCAAGTGAGGGTCCTTCATTTCATGCAGAAAAGAATTCAAGAGCAGGCCATAGTAAAGTGAAAGCAGGTTTATTTAGAGAGATAACACACTTCACAGAGTTTGGGCCATCTCAGAAGGTGAGAGCGGCCTCAAGGTGTGCGGATGATTAGTTTTTATGGACTGGGTAATTTCACAGGTTAACAAGTGGCAGGAATATTCTAACTATCTTGGAGAAGGAATGGGGATTTCCAGGAATTGGGGCACCACCCACTTTTTGGCCTTTTATGGTCGGCCTCAGAACTGTCATGGCACCTGTGGGTGTGTCCTTTAGCGTATGCTAATATATTACAATGAGTGTATAAGGAGGCTCAAGGTCTATTGGCAATCGAATCTTCTGCCATCTTGGGCCTAGTAGGTTCTAACTGGTTTTCGTGGTATCCTGTTCTTAATGGTTGTGCCCTGCCCTCTTCCTTCCTGTCTCAATTATAGATTCACTGGGTACTATAACGTAGCCAAATTGACACATAAAATGATTAAGTGGGGATGAAATAGGAAGCATGAGAGTCAAGAGCTGTTTAGGAAATAAAATCAACAAAACTTGGAAATTGAGTTATGAAATGGTAGGACAGGGGTGGAAAATTGAGGATAATCTCAAGATTTTTTTCTTGGAAGAGCCACTGGCTGAAATGAGAAATTGAAATAGAAGAGCAGACTTGGATTGGGGCATCTGGTAGAATTGTGCCCAGCTTCTTGTCATTCACACTGAAACAAACAATCTAGGAGAGAGCCCCACCCAGGAGTTGTCAGCTACCTAGAAGTCAACTCATTGTATGCAGAAGAACTCAGCTAAACCACTGAGAAGCCACTGTGTCTAGAAAAGTGCCATTACATGTTTTGAATATAAATAGATTAGTAAACTTTCAGCATATAAACTAAGGTTTAAAAAAGAAATACATAGATAAAATGACAAGAGATTCTCCTCATTGTTTGGGACAGAGACGAGAAACAAATAATTGCCAAGTTGTTTTTCCCTAAACTGCATACACTTCACTTTAGGCTGTAATGATTATATGACGTATGTATTGCATTATTGTGTCTTTGTCAAACAACAAAAACTTGAACTTAGCCCTTTTTTGCTACAGAAAGTGTCCTTTTAGTGACTTTTAAAAATTGATTGGCATTTTATAATGAACTTAACAATGTAAAAATGGGATTTGGTTCCCAAGCTATTTTTGTACTTTGCCCTCAAATAACTGACTAGGAAAAAAATAAACTGACTAAAAAGGAACTAGAAGAGTCTTCCACTACCTTAGCTAGGAATGGACTACAAAAGTTTTTTCCCAAGGTACAGTGCACAATTGTTCAGAGTAAAGCACATAGAGCTCTTAGCATTCAATGCATTTTCTTTATATCTCTAAAGTTCCTTAAATATTTAACCATATATATCAGGAAAAGGACAACTGGAGAGTAGAAGTTCAATTGCAGGCTTTTTGTATCAATGACATGTACATAAAAGATTCAGAGATGACCCAGACAGATCTCTGTGTGAGCTGTGTATATATGATAGTGCTACCATATTTCTCATATTTAATGATATTCTACTTTTGGAATTTTAGTGTATGTATACAAAAAGGGGTTTAATAACTCAACCGTGGTTCTGATTTGTCTTATATTAATCATTTCTTAAAATTCTTGTATGTGCTTTTTACAATAAAAAGTAAAAGTAAGTGATGCCCCCCCCCCCAAAAAAAAGAATGAAAAAACAAGATGTATCTATATCGTAGTGAAATTCACAATGCCACAGATAAAGAGAAGACTCTAAAACCTTCTGCAGAGGGAAAAAACCAAGCCATAGTCAAATTACAGGGAATTGAAATGACATTGTATTCTCAAGAGCAACATGGGAAAGTAGAGGACAATGGAGCCAGGCAAAGAAGACAATAGAAAATGCTCTGAATCTTGAATTCTGTGCCTAAACTATCAGGTATGAGAGCAGAGTGGAGAGATCTTTAGCTAATCAATGACTCAGGAAGTTTACCCTCCATACATACTGTCTCAGGAGGTTATTTGTGTATGTAATACACCAACAAAAGGAAAAGAAGGTGTGGTTACCCAAAAAACAAGGGACCCAACAGAGGAGAGACATGAAGAGGACCTTCTTTCAGTCATGCACTGCAACCAGAGAAGAAAGCACAATCAGAGAAAAAAGTCTTTGGCTCTTCAGTGAACAGTATTTACACAATCATAGTAATGTAAACACTGTTGTTTGGTTTTCCACTTTTAGAATCAACATATGTGGGAAGGGGGCAGGGTCGTCCCTGCAATCCCTTTGTTCATCGCTCACCCTTCTTTCCTACTCCATTCAAGCTATACCTTGGTCTCTACTGGGCCACACAGACGGTGATCAGATGAAGATGTGACTCCATCTCAGTGACTGCTGAGGTTGAGAGGAAGCCAGTGACTAGATAAATGAATTATGTGTCCAGGGAAGCCAGCAGTGGGACGGATGTGATTCAAAGGAGTGAGGGGACTGTGAGTGGAGGTTTGAACTGGTTATAATTGGATTTATAAAAATCAAATCCCTGAATGTGGTGAAGTAAATTCATTAATCCACTAAATATAACATATATTCTTTTAACTTTCCTATACACTGGAAAACAGAGCTATCTAAAGATATCTTTAAAGATTATTCAATCAAATTAAGGAGTGTTATGTGGAAGATGATGTTGGTTGCTTACCCAGCAGCCATTCCCTTCTTTCTTTGCTAATAGAATTCCAATTTTGTTCAGGTATTAAGTGGTAAAATGCTTGTAAAGGAAGCTGACCCTTTACTAGCCCCAGAAGGTGAATTTTGATTAGTCCAGCCTAGTAATGGTGATTCAGATTCCCTTGCCAGTGGTTCATTTAAGCAGGAGCATGTGGTTATGGATAATGGGAGGTGAGGGAAAGTCTGTTGTAGCGCTTCTGGGAAATTTTCCCTGATGTTTAAAAATAGGCATGAGTAAGGGATGTACTCTTCTTCCCTTTCAGGCCTTTGGATGTTGTAATGTCAGAACATTAAGCTTGGAGTTGCTGAAACCGTATTGCAGTCATGAGGAGAGCCAAGAGAGGAGGACAAAGCTGCTATGCTGAGAGACGGAAGAGGGGAACAATTTAATGAAAATCTGGGGCTGGTGATTAACACTTTGGCTAAACTACCCCAGAACATTTTGTGAGAACATGCTTTTTTTTTTTTTATTGTTTCAGACAGTTGAGTTAGATTTCCTGTTACTTGCAAGCAAATGCATCCTAACAGAGCCAAAAGAATTCTAGGGGGGGAAAAAAAAAAAAGAGTTCTAAGGAATTCTGGCCAAGATAGTAAATATATTTTTTAAAAGTGATTTCTGGGGCTTCCCTGGTGGCGCAGTGGTTGAGAATCTGCCTGCCAATGCAGGGGACACGGGTTCGAGCCCTGGTTTGGGAAGATCCCACATGCCGCGGAGCAACTGGGCCCGTGAGCCACAGCTACTGAGCCTGCGCGTCTGGAGCCTGTGCTCCGCAACAAGAGAGGCCGCGATAATGAAGAGGCCCGCGCACCGCGATGAAGAGTGGCCCCCACTTGCCACAACTAGAGGAAACCCTTGCACAGAAACGAAGACCCAACACAGCCATAAATTAATTAATTAATTAATTAATTAATTAATTAAAAAAAAAAAAGAGTTGGTTTCAAAAAAAAAAAGTGATTTCTGGCTTCCCTGGTGGCGCAGTGGTTAAGAATCCGCCTGCCAATGCAGGGGACACAGGTTCATGCCCTGGTCTGGGAAGATCCCACATGCTGCAGAGCAACTGAGCCCGTGCACCACAGCTACTGAGCCTGTGCTCTAGAGCCTGCGAGCCACCACTACTGAGCCCATGTGCCACAACTACTGAAGCCCATGCGCCTAGAGCCCGTGCTCTGCAACAAGAGAAGCCACCGCAATGAGAAGCCCTCGCACTGCAAGGAAGAGTAGCCCCTTCTCGCCACAAGCAGAGAAAGCCTGCACACAGCAACGAAGACCCAACGCAGCCAAAAATGAATGAATGAATTAATTTTTTTAAAGTGATTTCTGAAACCCATTGAATTAATCTTTTTTTAAAAAAACAGTTTATTTTGAAGTAATTCTGAACTTACAGAAAAGTTTTAAGAATAGTACAGAGAATTCCCATATATACCCAAAGACCACATTCAAGTTTTGTGAATTGTCCCAATTATATTCTTTTTTATAAAATTGATTTTTATTGGCGTATAGTTGATTTACAATGTTGTGTTAGTTTCTTCTGTACAGCAAAGTGAATCAGTTATACATATACATATATCTACTTTTTTTTAGATTCTATTCCCATATAGGTCATTACAGAGTACTGAGTCGAGTTCCCTGTGCTATACAGTAGGTTCTTATTAGTTATCTATTTTATATATAGTAGTGTGTCTATGTCAATCTCAATCATCTCCCAGTTTATCCCTTCCCCACCAACCCCCTTCCCACTTGGTAACCATAAGTTTGTTTCCTACATCTGTGACTCTATTTCTGTTTTGTAAATAGGTTCATTTGTACCATTCTTTTCTATTTCACATATAAGCGATATCATACGGTATTTGTCTTTGCCTGATTTACTTTACTCAGTATGACAATCTCTGGGTCCATCCATGTTGCTGCAAATGGCATTATTTTGTTCTTTTTTATGGCTGAGTAATATTCCATTGTATATATGTACCACATCTTCTTTATCCATTCATCTGTCAATGGACGTTTAGGTTTCTTCCATGTCTTGGCTATTGGAAATAGTGCTGCAATGAACGTTGGGGTACATGTATCTTTTCAAATTATGGTTTTCTCTGGATATATGCCCAGGAGTGGTATTGCTGGATCATATGGTAGCTCTATTTCTAGTTTTTTAAGGAATCCCCATACTGTTCTCGATAGTGGCTGTACCAATTTACATTCCCACCAGCAGTGTAGGAGAGTTCCCTTTTCACCACACCCTCTCCAGCATTTATTGTTTGTAGATTTTTTGATGATGTCAATTATATTCTTTATATTCTGTCAATTATATTCTGCCAATTATATTCTTTATATTACCTATAAAGGATCCAATCTGGGTTCGTGCCTTGTACTTAGTTGTCATGTCTCTCCAGACTGTTTCAATCTGGGACAGTTCCTGAGTCTCTGAGTTTCACGCCCTTGACATTTTTGAAGATTATAAGACATAGTATTTTCATAGACTGTCCCTCAGTTTGGATTTGTCCGATGAACACTCATATCCTATTGAGTGATACACAGTGCCAATTTGTACACTGTTGGTGGTGTTAAATTTGATCACTTGATTAAGATGATGTCTTCTAATTTTCTCCATTGTGAAGTTATTTTTCTTCTTTGTAATTAATAAGTATTTTGTGTGGAGATACTATGAAACTATACAAATACTTAGTTCCTCATCACATTTTTATCTACTAGTGTTAGCACCCATTGATGATTCTTTCTTCAGTTATTACTGTGATAGTTGCCAAATGGTATTTTTGTATTTCTCTCTTACTATAAGAAAAAGCTGTCTCTTCTCCCCCTATTTTATTCATTTGTTTATATCATGGATTCTATTTAATTCAATGAGTTATAATATATAAATATCATTGGTTCGGGCTTCCCTGGTGGCACAGTGGTTGAGAATCCGCCTGCCAATGCAGGGGACACAGGTTCGAGCCTTGGTCAGGGAAGAGCCCACGTGCCGCGGAGCAACTAAGCCCATGCGCCACAGCTACTGAGCCTGTGCTCTAGAGCCCGCAAGCCACAACTACTGAGCCTACGTGCTGCAACTACTGAAGCCCATGTGCCTAGAGCCCGTGCTTGGCAACAAGAGAGGACACCACAATGAGAAGCCCACACACCACAAAGAAGAGTAGCCCCCACTCCCCGCAATTAGAGAAAGCCCGTGCGCAGCAACGAAGACCCAACACAGCCAAAAATAAATAAATAAAATAAATAAATTTATTTTTTTAAAAAAAAGAAATATAATGAGGTTCAAGGTGATTAAATGCCTGTGGTGACTCTGCTAGAATGTACCAGAAATGGGGTTAAAATATATATATATATCATTGGTTCGATGCTCAAATTATCCCAGACTTGGCCAGTGGGAGCCCCTTCAAGCCGGATCCTGAGTCCTCTTGGCATCTCTCCATCATTTATTTTTATCACTTCCATACTTCTCAGCACAATAAGATGTTCCAAGCTCAACTTGTATTTTCCCTGTTCCTCTCTGGAATTAGCTATTTATTCAAGGAACACTGGTTCCTTTTAGTGACGATGTTATTCAGAAACCAACATCTAGGTCCTAGATACACTCTACTGGGATATTTCTGCTTCCAGTTCCACTCTGTGGTCAGACCTAGGAAGTATAAGTATATACCTTCCTTCTATATTTATTTCTGTAACTATCCACCTGTATTGTAAACTATTATTTCACATTGATAACTCCAAACCCAGGTCAGTACCACGGGATTCATCTAATTTTCTCCCTTTTTGTTTTTGTTTCTTCCTTGTCAGTCAGTGAGAAATCTGGCTACCATTATCTGAAATATATATATATTTTTAAACATTTTATTTATTTTGGCTGCACTGGGTCTTTGTTGCGGCATGCGGGATCTTCGCTGTGGCATGCGGGATCTTTTAGTTGCAGCGTGCAGACTCTTAGTTGTGTCATGCGGACTCTTAGTTGCGGCATGTGGACTTCTTAGTTGAGGCATGCAGACTCTTAGTTGTGACATGCCTGCAGGATCTAGTTCCCTGACCAGGGATTAAACCTGGGCCCCCTGCATTGGGAGTGTGGAATCTTACCTACTGGACCACCAGGGAAGTCCCTGAAATATTTTTTATTATGTGTTGAATCCTCTGTATGAGCCAATCTCCTGCCCCTGCCCCTGCCACTCTCTCCAATGCTCTCCTCACAATGGGTTGCCATTACCTGCTACCATAGAGTTATCCTTGTTGCCCTGCTCTGATATCATCCTTACATGGGCCACCATTACGTTCTCACTTGTGAAATCAATCAATTCTGAAAATAAATAGCAGAGGATCTTTTTCTTTGCTAATAAACAAGTACCATGTGAAATCAAGAAATTACTCAAGTTTATTTAACTTTTTTTAAAAATTTATTTTATTTATTTTTGGCTGCATTGGGTCTTCGTTGCTGTATGCGGGCTTTCTCTAGTTGCGGCGAGTGGGGGCTACTCTTCGTTGCAGTGTGCAGGCTTCTCATTGCAGTGGTGTCTCTTGTTGTGGAGCATAGGCTCTAGGCGCGCGGGCTCAGTAGTTGTGGTGCATGGGCTCTAGAGCACAGGCTCAGTAGTTGTGGCACACGGGCTTAGTTGCTCCGCGGCATGTGGGATCCTCCCAGACCAGGGCTCGAACCCATGTCCCCTGCACTGGCAGGGGGATTCTTAACCACTGCGCCGCCAGGGAAGCCCTATTTTTTAGTATTTTAGTTTTACGTAGTAGGCTTGTTAAGAACTAAGGAAATATATTTGCTATCGAGTGATCAATTTGACAAAAATCTATTATCTTTACACAAACCAATGCAATTTTTAAAATATTCAGCACCATTCTAAGATTTCAATGAAGAAAACAAAACAAATTTGATTTTAGGAACAAAGCACTTTTAGCAGAGTTTTAAAATAAAAATTTCTTCCATATTCACTTCTGGTATAACACGGACTTTTATCATTATTTGACTTATATGACTGCCGTATTTTTTCTCAAGTTGACATAAAACGTGTGAAAATATCCAAAAAAAAGGCAGTGACGATCCTCTAGTATTCCAGCATAGTCTTTCAGAGTCAGAGGTGACAATATATATCAAACGTTAAGGACTTTTTGAGATTTGTAAGGGGATTTCAAAATGTTGGAAATATGAGTGAAAACTGTGATAGTATTTATATGGGGTTGGATAATAGGAAAAAAATTTTAATTTTAATGTTTTCTCTCTTGATAAGAATTCCTTGAGTGATAGATCACAAGTTCCCTTCCATAAAGCAAAAGCATATGTTTTTCCACAGACTACCAAACACATTTGGACATCTATCTAGGTTGTAAATGTAGATTTCAGATAAGATTATACTTATATATAATGTGGTCTGTCTCCTACTTCTCAACATCTCCTAAACACTCACTTCTCACAACACCCACCCCTCTCAGCTGATGCCCCATCTCATTCCATTTTTTATTGAAAAAAAAAAAGGGAGACTATCTCATCTCCTTCCATCATATCTATCATTTACCTATACTTCCAGCCTCCTTCTCCTTGCCTCCTATATCAAAATTGACCAATCACTCTGCTTCTACCCTGGATCCCTTTGGCTCTCACTGGCCTAGAACTTCACTCCCCTCTCCTACATCAGCTCTATCAGGACATACCACCCCAAAATATGTCACTTTGGCATATTGATTATTTTGAGCCAAGGGCACTTAAGAAACAGCAGATGCAGGGAGGGCTCTCTGGCCTCCTTTTTTCTACCTAAAAAACACCATAAAATTTCGCATGAGAAAGGTGTCCTCCCTGTACCAGGAAGAGACGAAAACCTTTATCACCATAGACTGGGAATCAATGCTGAAATAGATCTCTACAAACAAACTTACTAAAATAACTCATCTGTTTTGCCCTGCCCCAATATATCTCGAAGACACTTTCCTTTAATTTACTGCACCAGCCCAAACCCCTTTATCTTGTCATTTCTTCACAAGTTTATGGTGTCTTCGTCTAAAAGGTATAAAAGCTTTCTAATCTAGTCAATTCTTCAGGCCTTCAGTCTCTTGTAAAGGCCCCATGTACATGTAAAAATTTAATAAAACTTGTATGCCTTTCTCCTGCTCATCTGTCCTAATGTTAGCTTAATTCTGAAGCCCACCTGGAGACCCTAAGAGAGTAGAGAAGAATTTTTCCTCCCCTCCACTCCCATCAGCTTCAAAACATGCCTAATCTCATACTTTATATCATCCCTCTTGACCCAATATTTACCCTTCAGCCACTATCCCATTTCTCCATTCTCCCTCACAGCAAAACCTGAAGGAATTTTTCCTCAGTAGTGGTCTTCAAAGTTTTTTGCTTACAACACCCTAGAAGAATTTTGTAAAGCTATGTATCCCCTTGGCACGTTATTAGTTTAACTTTTAAATTTTTTTACATTGTTTATATAGTTGCAAAGGCTGTAATTTCCAGAATATTGTAAATATTGGTGTTTTAACACTGCCACATCAGTCTTTAAAATATATCAGTAAATCTAAATATGATATTCATCATTCACTAGAAAACCAAAAACAATTTAAAAAGCTCGTCTTTAGCGCACAAATTTTACATCATTCCTTCTTTTAAGTTTAACTCCTAGTTCTAATTCACTTTCTTCATAGAATTTTATCCTAATGTAACATATCTTATGCTTCAAAGTCTTCTATTGATTACCTATCATACTTTTTTGAAAAAAAGTATATGAAATTAAAATGTTTACATTTTTCCTGTGACCAGAAGTCTCTAAAAGTTAAAGTGTCTTCTGAATTTGTTGTAATTATTAAAACATAACAGATCAAAATCACATTGAAGTAAAATTTTATTGGAAATGCTATCTTAAGTGAAATGAGTAGATTTTTTTGATTGGCTTATATTTCTCTCTCTCTCTCTTTCTCTTTTTTTTTTTGGTTGCATGGCTTGTGGGATTTTAGTTCCCCAACCAGGGCTCAAACCCAGGCCCTTGGCAGTGAAAGCGAAAGCGCGGAGTCCTAACCACTGGACTGCCAGAGAATTCCTTGATTGGCTTATATTTTTGAGGATAGCTTACTGCTCAGAATGATGGGGCTCAGCATCAATTAAATTCCAATTTTTCATTTTTATGTGATAAGAAACTTGTTCACATTACTAAGTAGACAGAAATAGAAGAAAATCTGTTGCAGCAATATCAGTCATTTCTTTGGACTCCTAAATTAATGCCCCAAATGACTCTGTGTACTATTATCACATTATCATCTTCTTCAATTTTGTTGAAAGAATATGAAAACACCCAACATTCAAAATAATTTATTGGAGTTACTGCTTTCTCAACTCAATGTCCATGTTGTGAATTGTCCCTCTGCTTGTCATCCCTGGACATTTTGCACCCTGGGGCAACATGCCATTGTTATACAAGGAGGAGATGTATGCCTTTCTTTTGGAAAAAGGGAAAAGAGTGACTGTGGAAGCTGAAGTGGGAAAGGGGAACCTGTGCCCACAACACAGGCCTGCTCTTAAGAAGAGTGTTTTTAGGAAAATGCAATTTTAGAAAAGAGTTTATATGAAATTGAAGACCTGAAAACTAGTCCCTTGGAAAGTCTTTGTGTGCCCTAGTTTAAAGACCACTGGTATACACCTGCTTTTTCTACTGACTCCTGTTCTCTCTTAAAATCCACCCTAATTGCACCTCTGACCCCACAATGCCATTGAAAATACTTTTACAAAGGCCATCAACAATATCCACATTGCTAAGTCCAAATAAACATCAAGAGTAAGAAGTAGTTACAAGCTTCAGGAAAAGATAAAAAGAAATTCTAATGCAGAAATCTGACCCAAAGTTGCTATTAAAGAAGTTACTCTCACAGTGGTCGAACACAGTGCACCTATTTTATAACTAACTTTATTAATAAAGACCAGGACACGGGATACATTAGTTTAGGGACAGGTCTCCTGATCCAACTGGCTCCAAGCACGAGCGCCATAGTTGTGCAAAGCTGCATTTATGCAGCCATGGCTCTGGTCCATTTTCTGAAATAAGCTGGCCCATTAGAGCTTTGATGAAGTATCTCACCAGGCATTGGCAGCTTCTGAAATGGTAGGAAAAACTGCGTGTTTTGAAGAAACATTTGGCTCAGCCATCGCTATCTCACCCTCTTCTTAGCAGGTACTGACATTTCAAACTATTATTTAGAAAGGGAAATTTAAAATATTAAGGTAAAGTTTGGCAGGACTCACTAACAAAAAATTCACTGGTCCCTAAACAAACTTCTCTCTTTAGGCCACATATAACCAGGTATTGAACACAAGATGTTTTGCGGGGAGGGGAGAGTGAAGCCAACGTTACAGCTTCTTATTGGGGAAAACAGTCCTCAGGCATCCAGAACCGCCTTTCCAGGATTCAGTTTAAAAATCCTGGGCATTACCTCTAGAGCTTTCAAAAAGCCTCACAAAATGCAGAAACGTGACTGGTGCAGCATTCTTTTTGGAGTCGATGGTATCCTTCGGTAAGGTTTAATTCTCCATCGCGTCAACCAAACGGGGAAAGTCAGAGCATCTTTTTCTCCTTGAATAATAGATTCTTCCCCCCCACCCCCACCCCAAGCCTTTTCTGTCTAGGAGCCTCTGTCTCTCTCTCTCTGTCGCAGCCTATGGAACATTAAAAAGTATATAGCTTACTATTAGACTCCTGACACGCTTGAAAGTCATTTATCATCTACTTCCTCCTCAATATAAAGCATCAATTTGAAAGACTCGCTGTAGACACTGTTTAGAGAGGGGCGGTGATGAATACCCGCTGACGTAATGCAGTGGGGTTTTTGTTTGTTTGTTTAAGAGCCACAGGAAGAAGCCTGGTTTTGTAGTGGAATTCCTTCTTCAAATCAGGGATGGTGCTTCGGGACATTTTCTGACAGCAGGGGAGCACGCGAGACTCGTAGTGCCAGCAATCCGTAGCAGCAAACGCCTTCAGTTCTTTGTGGGAAATCTCCCAGGAAGGCAGGTTTAGGAGCATGCGCACACAGATTTTGTGTTGGAAGCAGGGGAGCATGCGCAACAGATGTACGGATTCAGGCCAGACTTTTCCGAGCATGCGTCGTCGGGTCTGGCGCCTGTCGCAGTGGTCAGAGACTCCTTGCGGATTCCCGTCCCCACCGCCACCTTGGCCGGATTCCAGGCTCGTGGCAGAAAGGCTGGTGGTATATTCGTTTTTATGACTGAAGTTTTAACATCTTTTTTTCCATCTTAAATCATTTTTTTCCCAAATACAAATATATACTGAGTACGCCTTGTAAAATATCTAACAATTTACGTTCAACGGCCCACTAGAAAAATAGGCAAAGGACTGGAGAACAAAGACTTACCAGAAAAATAATTACAAATACGCTTTAAACATACAAAAAGATGCTTAGCATCAGTTGTGATAAGAGAAGGCAAATTACACTGAGATACTATTTTTCACTCATTGAATTGGCAAACATTGAAACATTTGGCGATATACTGTACTCTGTAGGGGTATATGGGGAAACGAGCGCTGCCTCACAGTGCAGATGGGAGAGAAGAATGTCGCAACCCTTCGTGGTTATCAAACAATTTGATCCAACAATCCCACTTTGGGGAATTGTTCCTATAGATACACTTGCTTCCATATGAAATGACGTATGAAGTTGTTTATTGTAATTAGCAAAAAGTTGGAAACTACTCAAATATCCATCAGAGGACTGGTTTTTGAAAACAGTAGTACAGGAACTTCCCTGGTGGCTCAGTGGTTAAGAATCCGCCTGCCAACGCAGGGGACAGGGGTTCGATCCTTGGTCCGGGAAGATCCCACAAGCTGTGGAGCAACTAAGCCCATGCACCACAACTACTGAGCCTGCGAGCCTAGAGCCCGTGCTCTGCAACAAGAGAAGCCACTGCTCGCCACAACTAGAGAAAGCCCACGGGCAGCAGCAAAGACCCAATGCAGCCATAAATAAATAGTACATATACACAGTGGAGCATTATGCAGCTGTGAGAAAGAATGAGGAAGTTCCCTATGTACTGATAAGGAAAGATCTCTAGGATATCTTGCTAAGTAAAAAGCCCAGGTACCTATCTGGGCTTTTTACTTCGCAAGTAAGTAAGATATGCCTTTTGTGTAGGAAAGGAGAATAAGATTCTATGATCCTTTCTTGTTTCCACATAAATTCTGGAAAGATACATAAGAAACGAATAATCATGATTTCCTGTGGGGTGGAGGGGAAGACAGAGACAGGGTGAGGGACTTCTCAGTGTATGCATTATAATGTATTACTTTTTGAACCATGTGAATGTTATCCATTAGAAACAAAAATAAAATTATAGTAACTTTTTTTAATGCAGAAATATGTAATATAAAAAATGAAAAATCCTCCCCTTCTAAAGCTAACTACTTTTAATAGATAGATGTATGTTCTTCCAACATCTTGCTTTAATCTTAAAAGTATTTTAAAAAATTTAATTATGATGTATACTATTTACATCCTTCAGAAATATGCAGGAAAGAGTTTTTAAAACCAAAAGCTCTTGGTCTGTTATATGTTTAAATTTATGCACCATTTATGTTTGTTAGTCATTTGGATATCCTGTTGTGTGAAGTGCTCATTCAAGTCTTTTGCCCATTTTCTATTAGGTTGTCTTTTTCTTATTTGGAGTAGTTTTTTATACATTCTGAATATATTTCCTTTGTACATGAACTCTTTTTGGCTTGTCTTTTCACTTTAATATATTTTGATGAACAGAAGGTCTTACTTTTAACATGGTTCAATTATCAATTTTTTTAGATAGGTGGTACTTTTTCTTTGGTCCTGTTTAAACAATCTGCTGTTAAACATATTTACTGAGTTCTTAGTTTCTGGGGTTTTGGGGGGGGGTTGTTTGTTTGTTTTAGTTCTATAATTTCCATTTATTTCTTTTAGTTTTCAGTGCTCTGCACCAAAGTTGTCTTTTTTCTTTGAACATATTAAGAATTGCTATTTTAACATCTATATCTGATAACTCCACTTGCTGGTTCCCCTTTGGGTCTTTTTTTTTTTTCCCCGTTGATTTTTGAATATATCAACTTGTCTCCTTTCATGCCTGGCTATTTTTTTTGAAATGTGGTCATTGTCTATGAAAAATTATAGAGATAATTTGAAGCCTAAAATAGTGCGCTTTCCCTCAAGAGAGAATTCATGTTTGCTTCTGACAGATGGCTAGGAACACTATCAATCTCAGAACAACTTAATCTGTTCCAAAATTGAGATAATTCAGAATTGGGCTTTAGTGCTTATGAGGGCCTGTTTAACCTACTCCTCTAGTGTGACCTGTTGCGTCCCAACCCAAAGCCTGAGGATTTGCCCTAAGTCATGTTCCCCAACCCCATGAGTCTGTACAAAGCTCTGTCCAGCTTCTCAGCTGCAGCTTCTGAAATTGGAAGATTGGCAGAGCCCCAAATACTGAACTCAGCTACCTAGATTTCCATCTTTCTGTTTTCTCCTGAATCTTGGCGTGTAATTCTTCATGGCCTTATTTGCTCTCCTATGCTTTAAAACAGATATTTTTAAATATTTTATCTGGCTTTTCCAGTTGTCCTCTAGGAAAATTGATCTAAATTGCCTATTCTTTTTTTTTTTTTTTTTAGCATTTCATTTTTTTAAAAAATTTATTTTTTTTTGTTTATTTATGGCTGTGTTGGGTCTTCGTTTCTGTGCGAGGGCTTTCTCTAGTTGTGGCAAGCGGGGGCCACTCTTCATCGCGGTGCACGGGCCTCTCACTATCGCGGCCTCTCTTGCGGAGCACAGGCTCCAGACGCGCAGGCTCAGTAATTGTGGCTCACGGGCCCAGTTGCTCCGCGGCATGTGGGATCTTCCCAGACCAAGGCTCGAACCCGTGTCCCCTGCATTGGCAGGCAGATTCTCAACCACTGCGCCACCAGGGAAGCCCCAGACTTTTTAAAAGCTATGATTGTTCTTTAAATCAGAAGCTCTCAGGACTTAAGGGCTGTGTGTTGAGGTCATGGGTGGTGGAGTCAGAGCTGGAAGTGGAGGGTAATTGGACTACCTTAGACAGAGCCTATTTTGACAGCTGGATGTCTCTTTTGTACTGAAACTTCTCGGGCTTCATCTCTAGCTCTCGGTAGTGTTTCATGCAGGTGACCACTCCATTCTTCATTTTCTCTGAGACCTTATTCTTCTCCTCCTTCTCTCTCTCATTCATGATCTCTATTTTGCTGACTTATTTTCCTTTTCCCAACCTCTGGTTCCCTAGAGCTTAATCTGGGGGTCTCTCCTCTATCTAAACTCTCTTTCCAATTGATCTCGTGCAGACATATGACATTAAATATTTTCTGTGCAGAAAAATCTCAAATTTACATTTCCAGCTCAGATATCTTACCAGATCTTCTATCCCATTACCTCCTTTTTTTTTCCATTAAAAAAAATTGAGGTATAACTTACAGCTCAATGAATTTTACATGTATATACATCCATGTAGCCACCACCCAGATCTATACGTGAGACATTTCTGTCATGCCTGAAGGTTCCATCCATTGTGGCCTTTCCATTCAATACCCCCTTCTCAGAGGTCTCTAGTATTACTACAATTTTGCCTGTTCTTGTACTTCATATAAATGGAATCATACAGTGTCTATCTTTTTGTGTCTGGCTCCTTTCACTCAACAAAATGTTTTAAAAATGTATTTGTGTTGCTCTATATATCAGCAGTGCATTCTTTTTATTGCTGCATAGTATTCCATTCTATGAATATTCCACAATTTGTTTCTTCATTTTCCAGTTATTAGATGTTGCTTTTCCCCCCCAGTTTTTTTTTTTACTATCATGAATAGAGCTGCTATGTTATGAACAATTTTGTACATTCTTAAAAATATAACGCACGTATTTCTTTTTATCCCACCACCCGCTTGGAAGATCTGATTGGCTGGCTTAGGTAATAACAACATTCTAAGAGAGAAACAATGACCTTGACTTTTTCTTTCAAGTTCTTAAATTCAGTAGCAGTTTTTTAAAAATCAATACCTAAAATGAAGGTATTGGTTTTTAAAATCAAGTCTGTGAAGATAACTGAAATCATCAGTAATGAACTTTACAGAAAATTTTAATTTTCTAATCCTAAGTAAATTTTCAAGAGAATTTACCAATTTTATTGACTCCCTATCCCAATGATTTTCTTTCTTCAGAGAACCTACAAATCATTAGCAACTTCTGGGACAGGTGAAGAAAGACGTGCACGCAAACATTTGGTTTCTTTATGCTGGTTGTAATTGCGCCAGGGAGACAAACAGTAGCCAAGACACTCTCAAACCACAGACCCAGTGCCTTCTGTTGACTACTTTAGCCCTTCTTCAGTGAACTTATTCTTCTCCTTTACTTCCTGGCTACTCAGTGTGGTCCTCAGATCAAGAGCATCAGTTTCACTTGAGAGCTACATTAGTTACCTGCCAGTTGTGTAACAATTTATCCCAATATTTATCAGCTTAAAACAACACACATGTGTTACACTGTTTCTGTAGGTCAGCATTCTGGGCACAGCTCAACTAGGCCCTCTGCTTCACAGTCTCCCATAAGGCTGCAATCAGGGTGGCATCCCAAGGTCTGCAATGTTGTCTGAAGGCTTGACTGTCACCAACCCTGAAAACAGCCAGTTTGGGGCTGTTTTATTTACCTGCTGACCGAAAGAGTGCTGAATTATTTACCTGCTTAGGGCACCCACGTGTCTCAGGCTAGCTCTGTATCACCACAGTGATTTTTCTTTCTTTTTTTTTTTTTTAACCTCAGTGGTTTGATTGGATCACCTAAACCAATTCATCTGAACAGTTTCCAGCCTCCTTGCTTTTTCTCCTTCCTGACTACAATCTGCTTTCCCATAGCAACCATAATGATAATAAAAAATAAAATTAAAAAGCTGTGCACATCACATCCCTACTAAAGCTGTCCAATGACTTCCCATTATTTAGAATGAAATAAATTTCTGTAGAATTCACAAAATCCCGTATGATCTAGCTCCTGCCAGACTTTGACTCCAACTCAGACTACTCATCCCCTTGATTATTACACACTAGATGTACTGGCCTTCTTTTGGACGCTTGATTACACCCAGGTATTTCTCCTCAGGGTCTTTGCTTGCTCTTCTCTCTGCTCCCAGATCTTCTCATAGTGGCTCCTTTTCCTCATTTAGGTTCTGGTCATGGAAAGTAGTCTCCATTCTTTTTTTTTTTTTTTTTTTTTTTTGTGTTGGAAGCAATCATTTATTGATCAACACAGGTCGCTGCAGTATATAAACTTGTAATTACATCATCAAGAACATTCATAGATATATCTGTAGGCTTAATTTCTAGAAATGGATCCTTGGATCACAGAATAACTTCACTTTATTTTGAGAGCTACTGCCAGAATGACCTCCATAGAGATTATACCATACAACAGTCTGACCAGCTTTGTAACAAATGTCTGTTCCTCTGCAGAGTAGTCTCCATTCTTAATCTCTATCATTTAAGTTTCCTAATAGCATTACCCAAGATCTGAAATTCATGTTTGTTTACTCATGTTGTAGAATGTTAGAAAGGGGCTCTGACTTAGAATTTTAGCAGAGACTCCAAAGGCCAAGCATGGTATAGGAGGTAGCAAGTACTCCTAGGACCCCACGCACAGTAAGGGATGGAGAAGTTGGTTCTTCCTACAACAGCAATCACCCATCCATAACCCATAAAAGAGTTTGGGGGATCTCAGGGGAGCATTTCCCAGGAGAGATCATTGTCAGTATGCTCTGCATGTGTGCCCCTCCCATGGTTGTGGGGAGGGAGGGGCTAACCCCTCTTTGAAAGAGACTTCTTGGAGGGCTTCTGACATACATACCCTGCTCAGGGTTGGATGCAGTTCTGTGGACCCTGAAGCTCTACTACATTTGGTACTTCTTTAAAAAGAAGAACATAAAGTTACAAATAAAATGAGGTATTAAAGTAAATATTTACTTAAGAAGAGAAAATAAACAAGTTATATAATTTAAAAATATACCACAAACAGATATCACAAATGTCACACACCCAGAAAAATAAGATAATATTTTCTTTTTTTAAAATATTTATTTATTTTTATTTGGTTGCACCAGAACTTAGTTGCAGAAGGTGGGCTCCTTAGTTGTGGCATGTGAACACTTAGTTGCAGCATGCATGTGGGATTCTAGTTCCCTGACCAGGGATCGAACCCGGGCCCCCTGCATTGGGAGCGTGAAGTCTTAACCACTGCACCACCAGGGAAGTCCCAAGATAATATTTTCTTAAAATGAACTGCCTGACACATCTCAATAATACTTTTTCTTCTGTGTTTTGGCTGCATGCTCTTCAATCACCTCTTCATATGACATTGACTGTGTACATTCCTGCCCAAGAGAGAACTTCTTTCTGACCAATGAGCTTTCCAATGAGTCCTCTGCTTACAATGATACAAGTCAAATAACTAGACAACTCTCCCACACACTAGCTTCTAGCTCTTTACATTTGAAACTTGTTTCTCCTCCGTTGTTAAAATATTTCCTGTAGGACACTTTCGTATTGTTATCCAGCCCTGGCCTGGCACCTTTGTCTCATGTTGCAGGGCCAGTGAGCCCTGTGAGTGGTAGGGAGGAGTATTCCCTACCAGGAAGCTATTCCTATACCAGGACAGCTAGCAATAATTTCACTATACATGGAAGTAACTGGAAATCATATAAAGGTATCCCATTGAACCCAAACTGAATATATCCCCAGTTCAACTTCCCCAGATTTCAGAATGGCTGAGAGCATTCTAACTCCACCCAGTATCACCCAGAGTGTTAGAGAGGAAGTCTGGAGTGGAAAGAAACAGCGGTGATTCACTGGTCAAGGCTTTGTCAGACCCATTCTAGAGAAGGGGAGATGCTCTAAATTAGTTTGAAGATCTGATCATTTCACTGGGCTAGGATTTTAAAAGTCAAAACAAAGAGAGCATTCATTTGTTTATCCACTTATTATCTAAGAGGTGGGGGCAGGGAAAACGTTATTCAGCAAAGGGAGTTTGTCTAGGACAGATGGGAAAGAAAAAATACTTTCTATTTGCACCTATAGAATCCAGCTCATTCCACAGGTGTGCCTTTTGTGTCTCTTAGAAGCAGACTGTCTGCACCATGAAATGCAGGTGCCTTGTCTGCCCTGTTCACCACCGTATCCCCAGCCCATGGAATGGTGCCTGCCACATAGCAGGTCCTCAATAAATATTTTTCACATGGATGTCAGACTCGGAGTATACAAATATAAATAAGCTTCAACCCCTTTCCTCAAAGAACTCAGTCTAGTGGGTACTGCAGACAGGAAAAGAAATGATTTCAGTGCATCACAGTAAGCACTGCAGAGCACTGAGGGTGGCTGGGCAGCAGGGAAGGCTTCTTGGACAACATGAGATGAACCATGAGGAATGATTAGGAGTTCAGGCTGGGGTGACAAGGGTACGGACAGGTGTGCAGCAAGAGCACAGCACCACAGTTTTAGAGAATGCTAAGAATCGCAATGGGAAATGAGGCTGGAGAAAAGAGGAGGAGACTTGAACCGAAAGCTTATTTGGTAGGTGATGGGGAGCTGCCGAAGGGTTTAGGCCAAGAGTGGCGTTACCAGAATTGTATTTGACCACAATAACTTTGATGAGTTGGTAAGGGGTGAATTGAAGAGGAACAAATTCAGAAGTAAGGAGACCAGTTAGACAGCTCTTGTAATAGACTAGGCAGGGTTAATGACATCCTGACTGACCCGGGTCACAGGTGGTACAGATGGAAAGGCGGAATGGTTTGGAAAATAAGTAGGATGTCAATCAGCTGGGTTTGGTCATTATTGGATACACAGGGTGAAAGAGCAAGGAGTCTGTGCTGACTTCCAAACTTCTGGCTTGGGACCGAGAAGCTGGTGAAGCTTTGAGCTCCGGGGCAGGACATGTTTGTTAGGTAAGACAAAGTTCAGTTTTGGACTAGTTGGATGCATTTTAAAACTTACTGTCCTTTCTCTTTGTTGCCATCCCATCCATCCCCTTTTCGTTTTTATACAGTTTATTCTCTAGTGAAGCAAATCAAGGCGTTTAATCCTTCTTTGTTGCTAGCTCCAACATTGGTTTCTCCACCCCATGACTTTCTTCATCTATTCTTGTAATCCTTTTGCTGTTTTCTTGAGGTCTTTCTCTTTCAATATAGGCCATGAGTTTATTTTTCTTTGTGTAATCCTAGAAATAATAGTTCATGCCAAAGCCATGACAAAATGGGTCTGAATCTGAAGACACAGATAACATCTGTGATTTTGCACACACATGTGTTTTTGCAGAGTTAATGTCTTAGGTACTGTTGCCTTTCTAGGGTGAAGGACAGCTATGACCCTTTGAAGCAGTAGGTTTGTCACCAACTTCCTGGTGTAGGTAGTTGCTCTGTCATTTATGACGGTGGTTAATTATCAGCCAGAGAGAAAGATTCCCCTCCCCCACCTTTTTTTGGCCTTCTGCTGAATCGATCAAGTTTTATTTGATTATTTTCTTCTATCGTTTTGAAAATTATACTCTATGTGCTTCTACCAATTAGCCTTAAATTTTCAACTCATGTGCTTGAGCATATTTTTCTAAAACCATATAGAGGTAAGCATTTAGTTGAAAGCAATGGAGCCAGACTGCTAGGATTTGAATCCTAGCTCCACACAGAGTGGTGTGTGAGTTGGGAAAGTCACAAAATCTCTTGATGCTTTAGTTTCTTCATCTGGAAAGTGGAGATGATAATAATGCCTAACTCACAGGGTTGTTGTGAGGATTAAATGAGCCAAATACATATAGAACACCTGGCAACAAGTGATAGATTGACTTTCCAAGTTGGTACTTTAAACTATAACCTTTGAGAAAATAGATGATATAGATGAAAATGTTGGCATAAATGCAAAAGTATGCAGTAAATAAAATAAAATGATTAGTTTATTCTTTAAATCTGAGGACTTTTCTTGCTTATTATCCTAATATTCCATTTGGATTATATTTACTAGCTTGGGACATCCAGGTGGATTGCTGGCATCCTTTCCAGTGTGCTCAGGGGAAACCTCAGGGGGGAGAGGTCATTCTCACTGTTAACACTATAACTTGGCCTATAGTGTTTTATTATTTTTTTAATTTAATTTTTATTTTATATTGGAGTATAGTTGATTTACAACGTTGCTATGGTGTTTTAAATGAACAAGAACCAGTCTTTGATGTTTATGTTGAACCCCAGATGGTCCCATTTTTCTTTTTGATAGCTGAGTTAGGGAAGCACTGTACAAGACCAGTTCTTTTTTTTTTTTTTTTTTTTTAGCTGCGTTGGGTCTTCATTGCTGCACACAGGCTTTCTCTAGGTCCCATTTTTCTGCCTTTGACATTTGTGTGGTACCTAGAGCTGTGATAGTCATCTCATAACTACGAGGGAGCCTGTTCATAAACAGAGGTGGCAAAGAGGAAAGATAGAATCTTGACCCTTGATGATGTAACTGACCCTGAAATTAATCAACCCTGGAGCCTTGTTACCTTCAGGCTTCTTGTCATGTGAGATGATAAATCTCTTGTTATTTAAGCTATTTTTAGTCACATTTTCTTTTCTTTCTTTCTTTTTGCTTTGGCCATACCACATGGCTAGTTCCCTGACCAGGGATCGAACCCGTGCCCCCTGCAGTGAAAGCATGGAGTCCTAACCACTGCACTGCCAGGGAATTCCCTAGTCACATTTTCTATTACTTGCAGTTGAAAGCATCCTGAAAATATAAAATATTACATGTCCCATATTCTGTTTAATAAATTTTTATGGGTTTATTATCAGTATTTTTAAATGATTAATATATCCATACAAATTTTAAAATTTGTCAGTTTTAACTTGTAATATAGCAAATATTAATAGTTACAACCTACATAAACAAAACTTTTGGGGTCTTTAATAATTTTTATAGTGTAAAGTTTCTAAGACCAAAAAGTTTGAGAACTACTGTATATATTATTTCACTATACAAATATACTACGTTTATTTTGGCTGTTCTCATACTGTGAACATCTAGTTTGTTTCCAAATATTTGCTATTATAGCAAATACCATAGGGACAGTTTTTAAAAGTATTTTTAAAAGGTTTGTAATGGAAAGTTCCAAACATATACAAAAGCAGAGAGAATAATATAATGAACCCAATGTTTCCATTACCCAGATTCATCAACTATCAACATATGGATAATCATATATCATCCAGACCCTCCATTTTCCCCATCCAGATTTTTTCTAAAATTTTATTTATTTATTTAATTTTGGCTGCGTTGGGTCTTCGTTGCTGCACACAGGCTTTCTCTAGTTGCGGTGAGCGGGGGCTACTCTTCGTTGTGGTGCGCAGGCTTCTCATTGAGGTGGCTTGTCTTGTTGCGGAGCATGGGCTCTAGGCATGCTGGCTTCAGTAGTTGTGGTGTGAGGGCTCAGTAATTGTGGCTCATGGGCTCAGTAGTTGGGGCTCACGGGCTCTAGAGTGCAGGCTCAGTAGTTGTGGCACACGGGCTTAGTTGTTCCATGGCATGTGGGATCTTCCCGGACCAGGGCTCGAACCCATGTCCCCTGCATTGGTAGGTGGATTCTTAACCACTGCACCATCAGGGAAGTCCCAGATTATTTTTAAAACAATCCCAGGCATCATGTAATTTAATCTGTAAATAGTTCTGTGTATTCCTCTAAAAGATAAGAATGTTTTTAAAAACATAACCACAATACCTTATCACACCTAAAAGCATTTTAACACTTCCTTGATATTATTAACTACCCAATCAGTGTTCACACTTCTCTGAATGTCTTATTTCTCTTTTAGTACAATTTGTTTGAATCAGGGTTTGAATGAGGTTTACGTGTTGTAGTTGTTTCATAGGTATCTTAAATCTCTTTTAATCTATGGTTTTCCTCTGTATCATTTAAAAAATCTCCTTTATTTCTTGTTGTTGACAAAACCAGGTTCTCTTCCTATATGATTTCCCTGTAGTCTGCATTTAGATGACTGCCCCCTGTGATGTTGTTTGACATGTTCCTCTGGCCCTTATGTTTCCTGTAAACTGGTAATTAGATCTAGAGGCTTGTTCAGATAGAGATTCAAATTTTTTCAAGGAAGTGTGGTAAGACTACATTATAGGTGTTGATGTGTAATCCCATTAGGAGTCTAATTGGTGTCTGACTGTCTCTTTTTTTGTGATGTTAATAGCAATGCCTATATCCATTGATACATGATGGACTGAAAAATGATAATATCTGAGTTCTAATATAGTTCTCCTCTGTTTCTTATCTGAAACTCTTATCCAGAAAAAGAAATTTCTCATTATTTGGTTATCCTGAAGTAGAGATCATATAAGAAAAACAGAAAAATGCTTGATTTCCCCTTTATTTCCCCTTTATTTACTGGTTTAAATAATAAGTTGGCTCCCTAGCATCCTCCCAAGGTGAATAATGATACTTTGTTTCATATTGTTTAAAAGGACTGACAATAACAAAGGGTTGTTATGGGTATGGAGCAACTAGATGTTATACACTGCTGGGGGGATATAAATTGTTATAACTACTTTGGAAATCTGTCTTATGGTATCTTCTAAGGCCTATATATGGCCCATCTAAACCATTCTATATAGGCAACAGAAATGAGTGCTATATCCACCAAAAGATATGTATAAAAATGTTCATAGCAGCACTATTCTTAACAGCTTCAGACTGGAAACAACTAAACTGTTTATCAACAGTAGAATGGGTAGGCAAATGGAGGTATAATCAGAAAGTGGAATAATACATATCAAAGAAGAAAAGAACAAGAGATTGCCATACACAGAAACATGGATGAACCTCACAGATGTAATGTTGAGTGAAAGAAGCCATACACAGAAAAGTATATACTGCATGATTCCATGTATATGGAACTCAAGAATAGACAAAACTAATTTATAGTGATAAAGGTCAGAATAGTGGTTATCTTTGGGGGATACTGTCTAGAAGGGAGTGTGAGGGTTTTGGGGAAGATGTTGGGGAAATGTTCTTGTAGCTACTAGAACTTACTATATGTATCAATGTTATGCTTCAACAAAAAGATTTTTTAAGACAAAATAAGCATATATATCTGTATTGCCTATATGCCTGAAGACATTCTGGAAGAAAACACCAGAAACTAATAACAGTGGTTTCCTGGGGATGGGATGGATGCTGGTGTGGAAACTGGACAGAATGGGTCAGGGCTGTGTGGGAGACGTTTTTCCCATGTAACCTCTCTCTCTTTTTAAATTGATATAGTTGACATAACATTATATTAGGTTCAGGTGTACAACATAATGATTCAATATTTGTATATACTGAGAAATGATCATCACAATAATTCTAGTTAACATCCATCACCACATATAGTTACAAATTTTTTTCTCATGATGGGAAATAACCTTTCTATATTTAAAATGTTTTGAGTTGTATGAATATATTATTATCTAAAAGTTGGTTATCTTGGGACTTCCCTGGTGGTCCAGTGGCTAAGACTCCGCGCTCCCAATGCAGGGGGCCTGGGTTCGATCCCTGGTCAGGGAACTAGATCCTACACGCACGCCTCAACTAAAAGATCCCGTGTGCCGCAACTAAAGATCTGCATACTGCAAGGAAGATCCTGCACACAGCAACGAAGATCCCATGTGCCGCAACTAGGACCCAGTGCAGCCAAATAGATAAATAAATACTTTAAAAAGTAATAATTATTAAAAAAAAATTTTTTTTAAGTTGGTTATCTAGTAGAATCCTGTTTCCAAATGGATCCATCTCATTTTTGTCACACAGGCATCTATTGTTTGTTTCCCAGCCTTTTGCTCTTTTTCCAACAATCATGAAATATGACATATGGAACAATTATTGGGAAAACTGACATTTTTGCTTTGAATGTTTACTAAAAGTCCTAAACATTGAAAGCTCAAATATTCTACAAAAGCAGCATATTCAAATGTCAAATTGTTATAGATATGTTAATTATAGGAAATATTATATGTCTCACCCACTCTCGCTTTTGATACCCTGCAAGTATTGATTGAATTTGCCCCATTTGTCCTTGATAATAAATAAAATTAGCTGGAGTAGAACAATACTGACTACAAAATCTTTTCATTCTTTGTGATAAATGATTCCTCCCAAGACAAGACTTGTCTTGGTCAAAGTGCCAATACCCAATTGTAAACATCTTTAGAGCATGTGTGCCCTAGAGAGCAAACAAGTCTCAGTCTTCTAAACAACCCTCTCCCCTACTGACAGTGATACAATGAACTTGAAGGGTCCCATAGCAAAAGGGATACTGAGGACAGAGCCAGATAGAGTGAGAGAAAAGTGCAAGATAATTTCACAGTTGGTTCCACCAAGTAGAAATAACCAGTGTGAAAGTGATAAATTATAAAGATGGGGAAATTAGCCTAATCCATTTGCCAAAAACAAACAAAAAACCCAAAACTCCCAGCAACTTCTCTTGTCACATAGTTATTTAAAACTTGAACAAAAATTAGTCTTAGTGTATTACCCCCTCGAACAAACATCATGAGCCCTTTACAGATCTTCAATGGCATACTTTCCTTTGTTTTTCCTGAGAAACACTGTGACTCCCCTTCTTTTCAAGTATTTATTAGACCTCTTTTCAAATGTATTTGATCAGAATTCTCTTTTCAAATAGTCTCTTTGAATTTTGATTACTTTTAATAAGGTCCACCTTCCCCACCCCTGCTGAACATCAGACATTTAATCTTCCCTGAGTGTCAAGAGACCCCTCTGCCCTTGCTCCCAAGACAAATCTTGAAAGGGGTTTGGGGTCTACTCAGATGTAGAATAAAGCCTGTAATTTTGATGTGTTAGGAAATGGGGTTTGGGATTTTTTTATCTCTTATAATTCCATGGGTTGGCTTAGATCAACTGGGTGCTTGGGATCTGTTCCACTTGGTGTTGGCTGATGCTATGGTCTGAATGTTTGTGTCCCACCAGAATTCATGTTGAAAATCTAACCCCCAAGGTTATTAGGAAGTGAGGCCTTTGGGTGATTAAGTGCTAAGGCTAGAAGTAGAATGATCGGGTGTAGAGAATGCGTTAGGATGTGCAGGATGGGGGTGCCGCTAACCCCCTGCCATAGAGTGGGCTGTTTTCTTAAAACTATGCATATAGCCTGGCTATGCTGTTTACCAAACATCTATGTAAATAAAGGAAAAATATAAATGTAGACAAAGAGGAAGAAGACAATTTAAAATGTTTGAGTAAATCAACAATAGAAGGATAGAAGATGTGGGATTAAGAATAAGTGTTTTGGGGGCTTCCCTGGTGGCACAGTGGTTAAGAATCCACCTGCCAACGCAGGAGACATGGGTTTGATCCCTGGCCCGGGAAGATCCCACATGCTGCGGAGCAACTAAGCCTGTGCGCCACAGCTACTGAGCCTGCACTCTGGAGCCCGTGAGCCACAACTACTGAAGCCCACGTGCCTAGAGCCCGTGCTCTGCAACAAGAGAAGCCACCGCAATGAGAAGCACGCGTACCACAATGAAGAGTAGGCCCCGCTTGCCGCAACTAGAGAAAGCCCACGCGCAGCAACAAAGACCCAATGCAGCCAAAAGTAAATAAATAAAATAAATAAATTTTAAAAAAAGGAATAAGTGTCTTGGGATTCCCTGGTGGTGCAGTGGTTAAGAATCTGCCTGCCAATGCAGGGGACACGGATTTGATCCCTGATCCAGGAAAATCCCACATGCTGAGGAGCAACTAAGCCCATGTGCCACAACTACTGAGCCTGTGCTCCAGAGCCTGCGAGCCACAACTACTGAAGCCTGAGTGCCTAGAGCCCATGCTCGGCAACAAGAAAAGCCACTGTGATGAGAAGCCCATGCACTGCAACGAAGAGTAGCCCCCACTCGCTGCAACTAGAGAAAGCCCGCGCACAGCAACGAAGACCCAATGCATCCAAAGATTAAAAAAAAAAAAAAAAAAAAAAAAAGGATGTGTCTTACTTCAGAGAAAATTTGGAATTAAAAATATATATGTTCAAATTCCAGTAGTGGGTCATCCTACAATGTATCTGACCTGTTGTCCTCAAAACAGTCAAGGTCATCAGAAACAAGGAAGGTCTGAGAAACTTTAATAGCAGAGAGGGGTCTAAGGAGACATGACAACTAATTATAATGTAGCATCCTGGACCAGAAAAAGACATTAGACAAAAACTAAGGAAATCTGAAACAACTATGGACTATAGTTATTAATAATGTGTTGATGTTGGTTCATTAACTATAACAAATGTACCACACTAATGTAATATGTTAGTAATAGGGGAAACTGGGTATGAGGTATATGAGAACTCTCTGTACTATCCTCTCAATTTTTCTGTAAATTTTAAAATGTTCTAAAAAATAAAGTCGACTAAAAAAAAGTTGTTTTTTTTTTCCTTTTTTTACCCAGCAGTAACCAAAATCTTATACAGAGAGGAAGTATTAGGTAATCAGTGATGTACCATGATCATTTTTACCTTGAGATTGAAAAGGTAACAGAAAAGTTGAAAGTGTTTGATTAATGAAGTTTAAGCAAGTTTCTAAAAAACTAAATTGCTCAAATGGCAGATTTGTGAATCTGGGGTTTCTTTTAATTCAAATAGGGTAATAAAGGCTCATGATCAAGAAAGACTTTGACATCTACAAGAGAAACTAACTTCTAGACTTAAGAAAATTGCTCTGGGCAACCACTGCGGGCTCCAGCCTTGCTGCGGGGGGTTATGCTACATCTGGCCCGCGGGGCCCTAGCTCGCGTTGGGAGCTGAATCCTAGAGGGGGACAACATGCCAACTGCCAAGAAACTAGCTAACATTGGCTACAAGACCTTCTCCACCTCCATGATGCTTCTCACTGTGTATGGGGACTACCTCTGCAGTGCCCGAGCCTACCACTATTTCCAGCTGCCCAGCTCCCAGTGCCAAGCTGCAGAATAACAGAACATCTCAGGAGTCTTGTAGAAATGGGGGGCTTTTTTCCTTGAGCAGAGATGCCTGAGGCATGCTGTGGAAGGAACTCACTTGCAGTCATTTTTGAGTCGAGGACCAGGGCTTTAATGGTTTTCGAATCCTGCTGGGAAAATGTGCCCATGTTTTCTCTGGTACAGCCAGTTTGGAGAGGCTATCGAATCATAACAGGAATGGGAGGGTGAGGCACACTTACAGACATTAAATATTTTGCCAAAAAGAAAAGAAGAAGAAAATTGCTTCAAATCAGAAAGAGTGCATTTATGGGAAATAGTGCTTATTTATGAAATATGTTTCTTAAAATTCAAGTCACATCATCGATGCATGTATTTTTTTCTAATTTTTTTCTTCCCCAAAGCAAAAAAAAAAAAAAGCAAGAATAAGTGTTAGGTTCTTTAGATGATTGTGATTTATTATCCCCTTTTGTTATCCCCCTTTGTATAAGTTAATGAGACAAATTATAATGAAATCGAAGTGTTTTTTTTAACAGTTTCTGAACCTAAAGCAGAATATTACTTTTGCCATAACAAAGGTTGAGAGGAGACTAAATCTAAGAAACTAGAAATAAGGTAAAAAAAAAAAAGGGGGGGGGGAGGAATAAATAGAAGTTAAAAATAATGGATCAATATGTGAGATATTTGGAGCCAAAAAGCAATGACACAAAATGGATGAGATTTAAAATAAAAGAGCCAGAAGCCAATAAGCTTTTGAAAATAAATGAAAAGATTAACATTTAATAAAAGTAAAGATTTAATAGTATCAGAGTTGTGCTCACATATTTATGTACAAATATGCGCATCAATGCTATGTATAAAAGCAGTAGGTTCCAACAATAAGAAAATAATTGCAATGCTTATATAAAAGGGAAAAATGTATAAGTATTAAAAGTCATCTTTTTGAAGATTATTGAAAGACATTGCAAAATGTTCATAATAAACATGGTATTAAGTTTAACACAGTGTATATACACTGGTTCTAATTTTTTAAATTATAAAATAGATATGTGTTTTCTCAAAATGCTAAACACAGAGTTACCATATGACTCAGCAATTTCACACCTAGGTATTTACCCAAGAGAAATGAAAACATATGTCTATGCAAAAGCTTATACATATGAATGTTCATAGCAGCATTATTCATAATAGCCAGAGTGGAAACAACGCAAATGTCCATCAACTGATGAATGGATAAACAAAATTTGATATATTCATAGAACATAATGTTATTCAGCAATAAAAAGGAATGAAATACTGTTACATGCCACAACATGGATGAATCTTAAAAACATTATGCTATATATATGGAATCTAAAAAAAAAAAAAGGTCATGAAGAACCTAGGGGCAAGACGGGAATAAAGACGCAGACCTACTAGAGAATGGACTTGAGGACACAGGGAGGGGCAAGGGTAAGCTGGGAGAAAGTGAGAGAGTGGCATGGACATATATACACTACCAAATGTAAAATAGATCGCTAGTGGGAAGCAGCCGCATAGCACAGGGAGATCAGCTCTGTTCTTTGTGACCACCTAGAAGGGTGGGATAGGGAGAGTGGGAGGGAGGGAGACGCAGGAGGGAAGAGATATGGGGATATATGTATATGTATAACTGATTCACTTTGTTATAAAGCAGAAACTAACACACCAATGTAAAGCAATTATACTCCAATAAAGATGTTAAAAAAAACAAAAAAACATTATGCTAAGTTGAGAGAAGCCAAACACAAAAAAACACATATTGTATGATTCCATTTATACGAAATGTCAAGAAGAGGCACATCTGTAGAGGCAGAAATTAGATTAGTGGTTCCCAGGGACTAGGGAGTGGGGAGTAGGGAGTGACTGCTAATGGTAGAGGGTTTCTTGTAGAGGTGATAAAAATGCTTTAAATTTAGATTGTGATGATGGCTGTGCAACCACTATATATATATATATACACACACACATACATATGTAAGTACATATATCAGTGTATATAGTATAAAATATCAGTATATTTCAAGTTTTTCTCTCTAGGTGGTGGAATCATAAGAGATTTTGTTTTCTTTTTTCTTCATTTTCCAAATTTTCTACAATGAAAAATGCCATTTAAAACAAATAAATGAGGGAATTGGTAACCAGTGCTACTCTGAATGTGACCTGTGAACTGGTGCTGGTCCCTAATTGTCACTGGTCTGCAACTAAATGCAGAAATTGAGAGTAAATACCTAGAAACTTTAAATAACTATTTTACATTGCTGTGATATCCAAGTGTATCATTGCTTTAATTTTGTTTTACTAAAATATTGGTCCTCAGTGGACTGAGATTAAAAATAAAAACCTGCTCCTTCACCACAGCGAGTTAGTGAAGCTCTGCCCTAGATAATTCCTTCATATCCTTTTCAGAAATGTTGAGATCAAAGGGTTGATCAAAACTAAAAACTAAAACATTAAAATAAGATATACAAAATCATAACAGTACAAATGATTTAGAGAAAATTATGTTTAGAAGGAAATAAAAGCAAAAAGCTTACAGATTGAACAGAACGAATAGAAAAGGAGAAAACAAAACAAAACCACTGCCATCAACCTCTAAGCCTTGAGCTTCCAAACTAAAACACCAAAGGAAGTCTCCCATCTGCCCCTTGGTTATGGCTCTCACTGCTTGTTACAGGTGCTGGGTTTTTGCAGGGATGGGAAATGGGAAAGGGGCTTGAGAACAATTTAAGTGCAAAAGCAGCCTGTACAAACCCTGAGGTAGGAAAGAATGTCCTATCGCCTCTTCCCTGGGTTGGATTCCTGAGGTCAGGAAGTCTCCCAGGAACCGATGAATCAGGTCAGCTTTAACACTCTTCCCAGACATATCAGGAGTGTTGTGGCTATCGTGGTTGAAGCCAGGAATGTATTTACCCAATTTTGGTGGTTATAATGTAATATTAATAGTACACTGCTTCTGACATACCCTCTCTCAAAGACATTTCAATTCCAGATGGATAGATATTAGCTATAAAGTGTTGCTAAATCTTTTGCAGTGAATTTGTAGGCTCTTCTGCTTAACTGGCATTTTGGAATTGGTGCCCGTCTCCTTGATGAGAGAAGTGTTGTCTTGGTGTCATCACCTCTGCCAAGGGCAGCGTTTCCTGTTGTCTAGCTCAGTGTTACTTGTTCCGTGAGAAACAATGGGGTGATGAATGGATTGCCTAAAAACCTTATCAAGCTGCAGTGACTTTCTGAAGTTTTCAACAGTTTCTGTGTGAAAAGGTTAACTGTGAATCATAAATAATGAAGGTTTCTCAACAGAATGTTTCTCTTGTGTGGACATTATATGTACTGACATACTAGCCATTTACCTTGATGTTTAATATCATTTTTTTCTTCCTTCCTCTAGTGAAAAGTGACAGGTTTTGGCCATTAAGGTAGAAGGAAAAAACTGTTTCAATCCAAGTGCCCTGTTAAATATCATAGCTCGATGTTGATGAGTTTCAGTAACTTCCATTTAGCTTTCCAAAATCTAAAATAAGACCTCCAAGCAGCCCCACTAGCTGTGGTAGGGAAAAAGCCTGCACTAATCTGATGAAAGAGAAAAGGTACTCATTTTATTCCACTTGTCCTTGGAGGCTAGAGGGAACATATTTGATGTTCAACAAAGTCAGGACATGGTTGATGGGCTCAGTGGCTCTTGTGTGAGGAATCAAGGAATCTCAGGTTAGGAATCGAGGGCTCAGAAAGGGAGGCAGTATGATGTTGGTTACATTGTGTTTTGGTCACGAATCTTGGATTGCAAGAGACATAAACCCCACTCTGTGTTTTGGTCACGAATCTTGGATTGCAAGAGACATAAACCCCACTCAAACCAGCTTAAGCCAAAATGTTATATTAGCATTGGCTCATATAACTGAAAGCCCCACTTCCAGACCACACTGAAAATCAAGGCTTCAAGCATGATTATATCAAGCAGAGTCATGTACAATTTGTCTCTCTCCATACACCTCTCTCAGCCCTATTCTCTTCTGTGCTGATAGTTTCTGCAAATGTCTTGACATCGAGACTAGCCGAGCTGGTTAGGTCACATGTTGACCCTTGAACTGTAGACTGTTCTGATCAGCCAGGCCTGGGTCCTGTGCTCATGCCTGATTTCCAAGTTCAGGCAGCTGTGACTTGTGGGTCCTCTGAATGTCCTCATCTTGATCCTGCAATTCAGGGATCATACTTTGTCAGAGGAGCTCACCAGATCACATGGATCAAGGTCTTAGGGAGATGGCTGGGGATTTACATGCACCCTGGACCCATCTGGAGCACAACTTGCTGTGGACCCTGTTGCCAGGAGTCCATATCTTCTGGCCACCACCCCAAAGGAGACTGAAGGCAGGAGGGAGAGGCATGTCTGTGGCTGGAGCTGAACGGGACAAGGGTTTGGGATGCAGGCAGGTGACATGGTGTGTCACTGAGCAAAAGCAAGAAGGAAGGAAGGCCAGTGGGTGGTGATGGCACCATGGAAGAGCGGTCCAAGAGCCAAGTCTTGGAGGATTTAGAGGTGGGGACACGTAAAGGGCTGAGGTAGGGGGAGGACAATTACAGTGGGGAAACAAACTGAGCAAATGGATGGAGGTTGAAACAAGATCTCTATGTGCTGGGTGTCTTGTTTCTCCTGTGCCTGCCTTGTACCAAGCCACTTTACAGATTAGTTACCCTTCCTTTTTTGCACAAATAATTTTTTAAAATTGTGATAAAATATGTGCAACACAAAATTTACCATTTTAACCATTTTTAAGTGTACAGTTCAGTGGCACTATGTATATTCACATTGCTGTGCAACCATCACCACCATCCATCTCCAGAACTCTTTCACCATCCCAAACTGAAACTCTATATCCATTAAACAATAACTCACCATTTCCCCCTAGCCCCAGCATCTGGTAACCACTATTCTATTTTATGTATCTATGAATTTGACTGTTCTAGGAATGTGATATAAGTGGACTCATGCAATATGTGTTCTTTTGTATCTGGCTTACTTCACTTAGCATAATGCCTTCAACTGTTCATCCACGTGTAGCATACAACAATTTCATTCCCTTTTAAGGCTGTACAGCGTTCCGTTGTATGTGTATGCCACATTTTGTTTATCCATTTACCTGTCTATGCATACTTTGGTTGTTTCTACCTTTTGGGTATTGTGAATAATGCTGCTATGAACATGGGTGTACCGTTAGAGCCCCTGCTTTTACTTCATTTGTGTATATACTCAGAAGTGGAATTGCTGGATCATATGGAATTCTGTGTTTAATTTTTTTGAAGAACTGACATACTGTTTTCCACGGCGACTGCACAATTTTACATTTGCAACAGCAATGCACAAGAGTTCCAATTTCTCCACATCCTTACCAACACTTGGTTTTGTTTTTTCTTTGTTTTTTAATAATAGCCTTTTAATGGGGTGTGAGGTGATATCTCATTGTGGTTTTGATTGGCTCCTTAATGATTAGTGATGTTGCATCTTTTCATGTACTTGTTGACCATTAGTATATCTTCTTTGGAGAAACATCTAATCAAGTCCTTTGCCCATATATGAATTGGATTTTGTTGTTGTTGTTGAGTTATAGGAGTTTTGTATATATTCTGGATATTAATCTGTTATCAAATATATGATTTGCAAATATTTTCTCACCATTGAGTATGATATTAGCTGTGGCGTTTCTATATATGGCCTTTACTATGTTGGGGTAGTTTCCTTCTAGTCCTACTTTGTTGAGTGTTTTATCATGAAAGGATGGTAAAGTTTGGTGAATGCCTTTCCTTCATCAATTGAGATGATCATTTTCCCCCCTTCATTCCATTAATGTGGTGTATTATGTTGATTTTTGTATATTGAACTATCTTTGCATTCTAAGAATAAGTCCCACTTGGTCATGGTGTATAATCCTTTTAATATGCTGCTGATAAATTCAGTTTGCTATTACTTTGTTGGGGATTTCTGCTTCAATATTCATGAGAGATATTGGTCTTTAGGTTTTCTTTTTTTTTGTGGTTTCTTTGCCTGGCTTTGGTATCAAGGTAATGCTGGCCTTATAGAATGAGTTAGGAAGTATTCCTTTTTCTTCAATTTTTTTGGATTAGTTTGAGAAACATGGATGTTTGTTCTTCTTTAAATGTTTGATAGTATTCCTCAGTGAAACCATCTGGTCCAGGATTTTTCTTTGTTGGGAGGTTGTTTGTTTGTTTGTTGATTCAGCCTGCTTATTATAGTTCTATTCAGATTTTCTATTTCTTCATGATTCAGTCTTGGTAGGTTTTTTGTTTCTAGGAATTTTTCCATTTCATCTAGGTTATTCAGTTTGTTAGCATACAATTGTTCATAGTACTCTCTTAGAATATTTTTTTATTTCTGTAGAATTGGTAATAATGTTCCACTACAAATAACCTTTGAACACATGCCTTCTGTGTGCAAGGCACACTGTGTTAGGTTCTGCAGACCTATCTCTGAGTAAGATTCCATGGCATCACAAAGTTTACAGTCCAATGCATTTAAAATGTGATTTAGAGACCAAAGTTTGATAACCTTCCAGTTTTCAGAATTTGTATTAACTATACTCTAATTACATTAACTATACATATTCAGAATTATGTTAACTAACAATTTAGGGTATCTGTTCGCAAGCCACATTCAGTGAAAGAAAGCCCTAATGATACAGTCTTACCAGCCCTTACTTTTTGCTACTACTGTATTCTTGCCAAAGGTCCCTGGTCTCAGAATATGTGTTATGTGTAGCAAACAATCTTGGAGACAGAGCCAGCCAGCAAGGGTGCACTCTAGTCCCGCATTACTCTTTGCACCACACACACTCAAATTTAGGCACGGGGATGAAAAATTATACCTTTTTATTCAGGTATAATATCCACACCATAGAGCACATGAAGTGCACTAATCTTAAGCACACAGTTTGATGGGTTTTTATGTATGTCTGGACCTGTGTAACCACCAGTAGGTAGATATAAAATATTACCATTGTGCGTTGCTAGAATACATGAGACATGAGAAGATCTGGGCTCTTAAAATCTCAGTCTGGCAGCAGTGTAGTGTAAGGAGGGTGAGACAGGCTCTGAGTCTTCATCTGGGAGCTTTAGCTGGAGGAAGCCTCCAAAAATTCTGCAAAAATTCACTCTGCCATGAGTGGCTCAGATGTTCACATATTCTGCAAAATCAGCTTTGGCCTGAGCCCTCCAACAAACTCTATACACACACACACCCACACACCCACCCACCCACCCACCCACACACACGCATTCATTCAACATTTATGGAATTTGCAGGTTCTGACTTGGTGGAGAATTCAAAGATAAAGAAATCAATGTCCCTGCCCCTCTAGAGAAGAGCCAGTGTCGCTGCAGCCCCAAAACCCCCAGGGCTCACCTTCTGACTTTTTCAGACATGGTTGGCAGCAGCTGCCATACTCCTTATATCCTCCTGTTCTCAGAAAATCCTAGCACTACTCTCCCCGTCCGTGTCATGGGCATCAGGCGGGGGGTCATCTTTACTCTGATCGTCTTATTCTACTCCTGCTTCTTCAGCTCTGGCCTGCAGAGCTGCTACTTTTTTTGTATGTCCAGGAATTACGTCCGATGATGTGGGATCTGAAGGACGTGGGCTAGTTAGCCTGGAGAGAACACCATTACGAAGTAAGTCGATTACTGACCACAGGGCTGTGGAGACGGACTGTATAAGAAGGAAGTGGACTGATTGTTCATAGTCTGTGAAAGAAACAGTATTTGTTTCTGAGAGATGGTATTTGGAGTGTAGGAAGAAAATCCTTATCCAAAGCCACTCCGGCCCTCTCAGAGGGGAGGACAGATAGACTGGCGCCCAGGGGGCAGTTTTGTGATTCTTCTGACTTCGGGTGATGGGCGGGGTTGGCCTGGTGCTCTGATCCCTCTAACTCAACGGTTCTGTGATTCTATGATGTCACTGCAGGAGGAAGAATGGGGAGCTGGGCTCGGCTCCAGCTGCTCCAATTCCTCTGTCCTCTGAATTCCGATAGTTTTGGGGTGAGGGGAGGTGGGCTGAGTCCCACGTGCCCCAGCTCAGTCTCCCCTCTAGCCACCTCAGCCCCTACCACGTTTATGGAGAGAAATTAACCCGTGTGAGTCCATGCCACCAAAGCAAGCAGAGCAAATCTGATGAAGCGGATCCAAAGAACAACAATGAAAGCACCCTTTTATTCTTCTGTTTCCAGAAAATTTAAAGAACAAGAGAACTACATTCAAACTGAGCTGGAAAAGTATATCTGGACGATCTGTGACTGTGAGAGTGGATGAGTCTTCTAGCTAACCCTATGAGCTTTGAAACCACAGCATTCACTTTCTTCGTCATCCTTCTAATTTGCCTCAGTTGCATCTTCTTTTTATTGGTGGTTTTTTTATATAAATGGTATAAATCCATGCTGATAAATTGGGATCAGATTTAAAGTCACACTAGTAAATGTATCTAGAAATAATATAAAACAATTTAAAACGCAGCAAATAATAAGGCTGTAGCTTTCTGTTTTTTCCTATTTCAGGGTTTTAGAAATGCTAATTTCCTGTTTAAAAGTGAAGTTCCTTTCCAAGCCCTAACATCAAGACCATTCTTTCTTTTCCAAATTTTTTCCTTTTTGATTTCAGTTCCCAAAGCAGGACAGATGAAGAGACAGAAAAACGTCCTTGTATAGATGCTAATGGAGGTGAAGATTGTACAGCTGCTAATACAGAGATGAACAATTCAGGAGACAAAGAAAAGTAAATCTGCATCTTAGACTGTGGTAGAACGCCAATTTTGTGTGTGATAATGGTGGCTAAGACGTATGAATTTTAAAAACATTGCTGATTGATTTTCTAGGACTCTTGTACCCACGAGACCTGGCATTCTTGTCCAGAGACGGAGTAAAGCAGTGGTGGCCACACGCTTAGGAAATGGAGGGGATGTGAAAGATGAAGAGGAGGAGAAAATAAAAGAGAAGCAAAAGGCTGAGAATGCTGGAGAAAATGGTCAAGAGGTGATGGGCTTTTCTACTCTTAAGGGGCATTTAGAGCTTGATTGAAGAAGAGGTAAATTCCTTGGCTAGGTATAATGAAGGATGGTCTTGTCTGTAACTTAGGTTTGTATCTGGAAGGAGTGCAATGTTCAGTCATCTAAAACATTCTTCTTAGCTTATTGCTTCATTTTGTTAAGTCAGTTACACATGCCATGCCTGGACACTTGTTCCATCTTCATTCTTACATTTGTGGTTTTCTTAATAATTCCCCTTCATTTTGCTTTACTCAGAATCCTAAGATGTTAGAGCTGGAAGAGGCCTTGGAGATCATTTGGGGATCCAACCCTCTCATGTTACAAATGAGAAAATAAGATGAATTGTTCAAAGTCACTTCTCCGCCATGGCTGAGCTCAGGACCAGACCCCAAACGCCTGTTCTACTTCCAGGCTCCTTCTACAACAGCCTGTAAACATTGCCAGGGCCTTCTTGAGCTCCATGTTTGGGGCTCCCTAATAAGAACAACTCACGTGCCCTCCCAACATAAGACCCATGGCCAGTTGGAGACAGAATGATGGTCCAGGTGGCTCTTGGGTTTGACTGCTTTGTAGAGAGAATAACACATGCCACCAACTGCTATTTGAATATAGCAATGTGTGCTTTTATAACCATAGAAATATGAAAATTAGATCATGATGGATTACTACTGCTTTCCTATATCATTTAGAAATCCTTTTTCTGTTTCTCACTAACAAGGTACATATAACCTATATTTTTAAAAGCAGGGCTCTTGCATTCATAAATTGATCACTTATACTATTTGTTCCATTCTCTTACAGAATGACTGTTTGCAAAAACCACCCATACCTGTCACTGGAAGTCCTTCAGTTGTTGATAACCATAAAAGACCTTTAAAAGGAGTGACATTTTCTAGGGAGGTAATTGTTGTGGACCTTGGAAAGGACAATCCTATAGCTTGAAGCTATACTCGATTACATAAAGAGAGAAAATGAAGCTCAAAAAAGGCTGAGAGTGAAAGAGATGCAACCTTAGACTAACAATGAAATGACTGGGGGTAAAAAATCATGTTGAAACAGCAAAATAATGGGGAATTAAGTAAATACAGATAGTATTTCACCTTTGTGCAAAATAGGTGGACTATGTGCAAAATTCTGTAAGTAGACTACCCAGAGCTTGAATACAGATTTTTCTAAAAACTCAAATCTGAGCTCAAGAAATTGATTGTATTGTGTCCTTAAAACTCTGTCTACTCAAACACTGTACTAACATGTGAATAAAGTTATTTGTGTTTGTGCAGATGTCTTTTAGGTAAATAATATTCAAGGGCGACTTTGGAAACAGCACAGGTTCTTGATGCTTTGATCACAGACATTTATGACCAAGTAACATTACTGCTATCATCATGGAAACTTTCATGTAGCGTCTCCTACTATATAATTCCCTTTGAATTCAGTCCTGAAACCTTTCTTGTCCTGACAACTGCTTTTTAAGATTGATACCAAAACAACTACCATCAACCGACAGAATATCCTGTTATTTAGGCAAATCCTGAGATTATACTATTCTTTTTTTTAAAAAAAATATTTATTTATTTTTGGCTGCTCTGAGTCTTCGTTGCTGCACGCGGGCTTTCTCTAGTTGAGGCGAGAAGGGGCTACTCTTCGTTGAGGTGTGTGGGCTTCTCATTGCGGTGGCTTCTCTTGTTGCGGAGCATGGGCTCTAGGCGTGCGGGCTTCAGTAGTTGTGGCACGTGGGCTCAGTAGTTGTGGCTCGCGGGCTCTAGAGCGCAGGCTCAGTAGCGGTGGCGCACAGACTTAGCTGCTCCGCGGCATGTGGGATCTTCCTGGACCAGGGTTCGAACCCGTGACCCCTGCATTGCCAGGCAGATTCGTAACCACTGCGCCACCAGGGAAGTCCTATACTATTCTTGATTTCAGTAGTTTAAAATTTCCTTTTCATATGTGGAATATGACAGTACAGACCAGTACAACATCATCCAAACCATTGCAGTAAACATCTGTAAGATACGTAAGGGGCTATGAGAGAGGTAAAAAGCAGAAAACATAGCATTTGATTCAGGGGCCTAGCGCATAGTCATGTATACGGCATATGCTTAATAAATGTTTATTGAGTGACTGGGAGAATAAGTGATAAAATATTTTAGAATGTGTGACTAATGCTAAATGGGGAGTATTGACACCCTTTGATGGGGAGAAGTCCCTGTGGTCTGGGACCATTCCACTGTGGGGAGGAGAAGGGACTTAACGGAATGGAAAGATTGGCTAATACAAGCAGAGGGAAGAGTGTATTTCCAATGGCGACAGGCACAAGCCAAGGCAAAGAGGTGAGAATGTGTATTGAGTTTGGTGGGCACCAGTTAGCTGGAGCCAGGCTGGCATTGAGGAGAGTTGAAAGGTAACAGCAAAGTGTAGTGAGGGGTCAGAGTAAGGTAACTCTGAGGATCCCAGACTAGAGGTATAGGGTGGAGAATGGAGTAAAGCAGTGTGCACTGGGGGAGGGGGTCTACAGAAGTATTCATTCACAGCCTGTGAGTTGTCTACAGGCACTTAAAAATATTGATCTTTCACCTGATGTTAACATTAAATTTTTTTTTTAATTTGAATTGTAAACTACACAGAAAATTTTTTTTGTATTTTATTTATTTATTTTTTATACAGCAGGTTCTTATTAGTTATCTATTTTATACATATTAGGGTATACATGTCAATCCCAACCTCCCAATTCATCCCACCACCACCCCCACCCCCCGCTTTCCCCCTTTGGTGTCCATATGTTTGTTTTCTACATCCGTGTCTCCATTTCTGCCCTGCAAACCGGTTCATCTGTACCATTTTTCTAGGTTCCACATATATGCGTTAATATACGATATTTGTTTTTCTCTTTCTGACTTCACTCTGTATGACAGTTTCTAGATCCATCCCCGTCTCTACAAATGACCCAATTTCATTCCTTTTTATGACTAATATTCCATTGTATATATGTAGCACATCTTCTATATCCATTCATCTGTCAATGGGCATTTAGGTTGCTTCCATGACCTGGCTGTTGTAAATAGTGTTGCAATGAACATTGGGGTGCATGTATCTTTTTGAATTATGGTTTTCTCTGGGAATATGCCCAGTAGTGGGATTGCTGGGTCATATGGTAATTCTATTTTTAGTTTTTTAGGGAACCTTCATACTGTTCTCCATAGTGGCTCTATCAATTTACATTCCTACCAACAGTGCAAGCGGGTTCCCTTTTCTCCACACCCTCTTCAGCATTTGTTGTTTGTAGATTTTCTGATGATGCCCATTCTAACTGGTGTGAGGTGATACCTCATTGTAGTTTTGATTTGCATTTCTCTAATAATTAGTAATGTTGAGCAGCTTTGCATGTGCCTCTTGGCCATCTGTATGTCTTCTTTGGAGAAATGTCTATTTAGGTCTTCCGCCCATTTTTTAATTGGGTTGTTTGTTTTTTTAATATTCAGCTGCATGAGCTGTTTATATATTTTGGAGATTAATCCTTTGTCCGTAATACACAGAAAATTTACCATCTTAACCATCTTAAGTGCACAGTTAAGTAATGTTAAGTATACTCACATTGTATAGCTATCACATCCATCCACAGAACTCTTCATTTTGCAAAACTCTAACTCTGTACCCATTAAACATGAACTCCTCATTCCCCACCACCCCAGCCCCTGGTAACAACCAATGTACTTTCTCTCTCTACGAATTTGACTAAGTACCTCATACAAGTGGAATCACAGTATTTGTCCTTTTGTGACCAGCTTCTTTCACCCAGCATAATGTCCTCAAGGTTTATCCATGTGTCAGAGTTTCCTTCCTTTTATAGCCTGAATAATATTCCATTTGTATGCATATCCCACATTTTGTTTATTCATCTGTTTATTCATTTATCTGTTGATGGACACTTGTATTGCTTCACCTTTTGTCTATTGTGAATAATGTTGCTCTGAATATTTAAAATTCTAAGAAATTTCAGACATAGCTAGATGACCATTTATAGCTGAGTATTCCCATATGATGTCATGGTTTCATTGCCTGTATCTGAGTCCATATTTATAAAACCAAGTTACTTTGTCATAAACTAACAAGAAAAGAGTAGAGAAGGAATGAATCCATAAATAATGCATCTATGTCAAAGTGAAGGCCAATTTCCTGGTGACTGACTGTACTAGCTGAGGTTTTGTAAAACTTCCAGGAGAAGAAAATAGTGGGAAAATTGGCCATCAGTGCCCATGATAGTACAGGCACATGGAATTCCAGAAGAGCCAATCAATGGTGCCACAACTACGGGGTGAGTCAAATTAACTAAATGTTAATTTGAATTTTATTAGTTTTATACTTTTGTTTGTATTTTATTTGTAAATTTGTTTTGATTTTAGAATTGAATGAGAGCTCTAAGAATGAGTTGATATCCAGTTTTATGTTTCTACATGGTTTAAAGTAACACTGTATAATAAACAATTTAAGGCAGTTAAGGCGGGGGGGTCCCTGAGAACTCTTCTACAGGATTAGGTTATTGATGAGTAGCAACTTGGAGATGAATGGAGATGACTCTAGTGACAATTCAGGGTTGAAGGATGAGGGTCTGGAATAGGGAGGTGGCAGAACACCAGGAGTAAAGAATGTCAATTTCTGGCTAGATATGGGAAAAATGAGAGGACACAAAAGTGACTCCTGAGTTTGGATATCTGACTGTCAGAGATAGGAATGTCCAGAGAGGTGACTAGTTGAAGGGATAGCTCTGCCAAATTTGAGGTGTCCACCAGAAATTCAACTGAAGTTGCCCAGGGGGCAGCAAAGCTGTAGGACTCCCCATTTCCATCTGCTAAGCTATGGCTCCAGTTAAAAGCTGAGCTTACCTTCTCAATGCCCATTGGTGTTTCTCTTGTAGAAGTGGGATCAAACTCACACCCTTTCCTCTTTAATTAGCTGTGGACCCAGGGACCTTCTTCAAATGATTACCCCGAGCAAGACATATCACCCAAAAGCCAAAAGGGAAAAGCTTGGTAAATTAGAGTATTTTTACAAAAACTTCTGTTTAGGAAAAAATAAAGTCAAAAGACAAACAACAAACTGGGAAAGCCTATTTTAAAAAAAAGTTTTATATTTAAGTCATTTCAAATTTACAGAAAAGTTGCAAGAGTAGTACAAAGAACTGTATGCTTTCACTCAGATTCCCCGGTTAACAGTTTGTTAACACATTTGTTTTATCATTCTCTCTCTCCATAAAATTCGTGCTTAAAGCATTTGAGAGTAAGATGCAAATACACTATATCACTCAGCCTTAGCACTTCAGCACATATTTCCTACAAACTGGGACATGCACATAACCAAGGCCATCCATGAATTAACGTTGATACACTATTGCCATCTAATTGACAGGCCTCATTCAAAATTTGCCAGTTGTCCCAGTTATATTCTTTATAGGTAAAGGATCCAGTTCAGGATAATGCTTTCTGTTTAGCTGTCATGTCTCTTTAGTGTCTTCAGTTTGGACCAGTTCCTCAGACTTTCCTTGACTTTTCTGACCTTGACACTTTTGAAGATTACAGATCAGTTACTTTGTAGCATGTCCCTCACCGTTGGGTTTGCCCGATGTTTCTTTCTTTCTTTCTTTTTTATAAAGACTTTATTTTTTTAAATAAATTTATTTATTTGTTTTTGGCTGCATTGGGTCTTCATTGCTGCGTGCGTGGGCTTTCTCTAGTTGCGGTGAGTGGGGGTTACTCTTTGTGTGGTGCGCAGGCTCCTCATTGAGGTGGCGTCTCTCGTTGCTGAGCGCGGGCTCTAGAGCGCAGGCTCAGTAGTCGTGGCGCAAGGGCTTAGTTGCTCCACGGCATTTGGGATCTTCCCGGACCAGGGATCGAACCCGTGTCCCCTGCATTGGCAGGCGGATTCTTTTTTTTAATGTATGTATGTATGTATTTATTTATTTTTGGCTGTGTAGGGTCTTCGTTGCTGCGCACAGGCTTTCTCTAGTTGCGGCGAGTGGGGGCTACTCTTCGTTGCGGTGCGCGGGCTTCTCATTGCAGTGGCTTCTCTTGTTGCAGAGCTCGGGCTCTAGGCGTGGGCATCAGTAGTTGTGGCACGCGGGCTCAGTAGTTGTGGCTCGTGGGCTCTAGAGCGCAGGCTCAGCACAGGCTTAGTTGTTCCGCGGCATGTGGGATCTTCCCGGACCAGGGCTTGAACCCATGTCCTCTGCATTGGCAGGCGGATTCCTAACCACTGTGCCACCAGGGAAGTCTACCTGATGTTTCTTCATGATTAGGTTCAGGTCATGTATCTTTGGCAGGAATATTCCATAGGTGATCCTGTGATCTCAGTGCATCATATCAGGAGGCATGTGCTGTCATATGTATTGATGTAATTTAATTTTTACCACTAGGTTGAGATGGTGTTTGTCAGATTTCTCCCCTGTAAAGTTAATAAGTAGTTTTTACTTATTAATAAACAATATTAGTTGGAAGTCTACTGAAAGGAAGGCTCTCCCTTCTCTCCTATTCATTCATTCATTCATTAAATATATCAGTATGAACTTTTAGATTCCTGTTTTATTCAGTGGGTTATAATCCTTTACAATCATTATTTATTTGGATGTTCATATGTTCCCAGATATGGCCAGTGGGGACCCCTTCAAGTTGGCTCTTGGTCCTTTAGACATACTTAAGCACTTTGCTATACAGGATGTTCCAAGCTCATCTTGTACTTTCTCTGCCCCAGACCCTGAATCAGCTATTTCTTTAGGGGAGATTGGTATTCTGAAAACAAGATCTGCACACTAGGTATGCTCATTACTCCTGAGTTATCATTGTTTCTAGACTCTCTCAGTGGACAGAGGTAGGAAATATATGTATGTACAAACACATAATACACGTATATGCAGACATATAATATGTATTAATTATCTATTGCTATGTAACAAATTACCCTCAAACTTAGTGACTTAAGTAATTAATAATTCTGTATTGTCTCTCATGGTTTATGAGGCCAGGAATTCAAAGTGGGTACAGTGGGGAATGACTTTCTCTGTGCCATGATGTTTGGGTCCTTGGGGCTGGAATCATCCAAAGGTTGTTCATTCACATATGTGGCAGTTGCTGCTGGCTGTCAGCTCAGGAGCTGTCACTGGAACACCTATGTATGGCCTGTCCATGGGACCCTGGCTTCCTCACAAGTTGGTGACTGGGTTCCAAAGTCAAGCAGAGAGAGAGAGAGAGAGAGAAAGAAAGAAGGTGAATGCTGTATCCTTTTCATGACCTAGTATTGGAGGTCACCTAGGCATTAAGTTCAGCCCACATTCAAGGGCAAGGAGATTATACTCTACCTTTGAACGGAAGAGAATAAAAGAAAAACCCACCAAAATGTGGACCTACTTTATTTATTTATTTATTTATTTATTTTATTTATTTTTGACTGTGTTGGGTCTTCGTTGCTGTGCGAGGGCCTCTCTAGTTGCAGCGAGCGGGGGCTACTTTTTGTTGCGGTGCGCAGGCTTCTCACTGTGGTGGCTTCTCTTGTTGCAGAGCACGGGCTCTAGGTGCACAGTCTTCAGTAGTTGTGGCTTGCGGGCTCTAGAGTGCAGTCTCAGTCGTTGTGGTGCATGGGCTTAGTTGCTACCCAGCATGTGAGCTTTTCCTGGACCAGGGCTTGTACCTGTGTCCCCTCCATTGGCAGGCGAATTCTTAACCACTGAGCCACCAGGGAAGCCCTGGACCTACTTTAAAACCACCACAATATCAATATCTATAGCTATCTATCCTTAAGAAAGATCATGAACTTATACCAATACTTCCAATTCCAATCCAGCAAGGTCTACTCTAGTTTCACCTGCTCTATAATTTCCTTCTCCAATAGTGAGAAACCTGGTTCCCATTATGCTCCATTCATTTATGCATTTTATCAATCCCACTGTATGTCCCTATTCCACCAAACACAGGGCCACATATCCTTGGCTCCAGCACCATTGATTTTGGTGATTATTATGCTGGAAAATCCTATTTTTTAATAAAATTTTTAAATTTAATTTTTATTTTATATTGGGGTATAGTTGATTTACAATGTTGTGTTAGTTTCAGGTGTAGAACAAAGTGATTCAGCTATACATATACATATATCCATTCTTTTTCAGATTTTTTCCCATGTAGGTTATTACAGAATATCGAGTAGAGTTTCCTGTGCCATACAGTAGGCCCTTGTTGATTATCTATTTTATATATAGTGGTGTGTATATGTTAATCCCAAACTCCTAATTTATCCCTCCCCTCCACCTTTCCCCTTTGGTAACCATAAGTTCGTTTTCAAAGTCTTGAGTCTGTTTCTGTTTTGTAAGTCAATTCATTTGTATCATCTTTTTATTTCTTTTAATATTTATTTATTTGGCTGTGCCAGGTCTTAGTTGCGGCACGCGGGATCTTTAGTTGTGGCATGCAGGATCTTTTGTTGCGGCATGCAGGATATTTTGTTGTGGCATGCAGGATATTTTAGTTGCAGCATGTGGGATCTAGTTCCCCAACCAGGGATCGAACCCGGGACCCCTACGTTGGGAGTGCGGAGTCTTAACCACTGGACCACCAGGGAAGTCCCTGTATCATCTTTTATGATTCCATATATGTGATGTCATATGATATTTATGTTTGTCTGACTTCACTTAGCATGATAATCTCTAGGTTCATCCATGTTGCTGCAAATGGCATTATTTCACTCTTTTTTATGCCTGAGTAATACTGCATTGTATATACGTACCACATCTTCTTTATCCATTCATCTGTTGATGGACATTTAGGTGGCTTCCATGTCTTGGCTATTGTAAATAGTGCTGCAATGAACATAGGGGTGCATGTATCTTCTCGAATTATGGTTTTCTCCAGATATATGTTCAGGAGTGGGATTGCTGGATCATATGTTAGTTCTATTTTTAGTTTTTTAAGAAACTTCCATACAGTCCTCCATAGTGGTTGTACCAACTTGCATTCCCACCAACAGTGTAGGAGGGTTCCCTTTTCTCCACACCCTCTCCAGCATTTATTGTTTGTAGACTTTATGATGGCCATTCTGACCAATGTGAGGTGATACCTCATTGTAGTTTTGATTTGCATTTCTCTAATAATTAGTGATGTTGAGCATCTTTTCATGTGCTTTTTGGCCATCTGTATGTCTTTGGAGAAATGTCTATTTGGATCTTCTGCCCATTTTTTGATTGGATTTTTTTTTTTTGATATTGAGCTGTATGGGCTGTTGGTATATTGTGGAGATTAATTCCTGTTTGTTGCTTTGTTTGCTAATATTTTCTCCCATTCTGTGGGTTGTCTTTTTGTTTTGCTTATGGTTTCCTTTGCTATTCAAAAGCTTTTAAGTTTAATTAGGTTCCATTTGTTTATTTTTGTTTTTATTTTCATTACTCTAGGAGGTGGATCTGAACAGATGTTGTTGTGATTTATGGGAAAGAGTGTCTTGCCTTTGTTTTCCTCTAATAGTTTCATAGTATCCGATCTTACATGTAGGTCTTCAATCCATTTTGAGTTATTTTTGTGTATGGTGTTAGAGTGTTCTACTTTCATTCTTTTACATGTAGCTGTCCAGTTTTCCCAGTGCCACTTATTGAAGAGACTGCATGTTCTCCATTGTATATTCTTGTCTCCTTTGCTGTAGATTAATTGACCATAGATGCATGGGTTTATTTCTGGGCTTTCTATCCTGTTGCGTTGATCTATATTTTTGTTTTTGTGCCAGTACCATACTGTTTTGTTTACTGTAGCTTTGTAGTATAGTCTGAAGTCAGGGAGCCTGATTCCTCCAGCTCCGTTTTTCTTTCTCAGAATTGCTTTGGCTATTTGGGGTCTTTTGTGTTTCCATACACATTTTTAATTTTTTTGTTCTAGTTCTGTGGGAAAGCCTATTTTTAAGAACACTTATGACAAAAGGATGATTTCCATATTTATAAAGAAATTATTAAGAGCACTCAGGGGCATAAGAATTATTTCACCCAAAGGAATAAGAAAAATATAAATTACTTAATTTTAAAATGGGCAAAGAGGGGAGTTCCCTGGCATTCCAGTGGTTAGGACTCGGTGCTTTCACTGCCAGGGCCCAGTTTCAATCCCTGGTCAGGGAATTAAGATCCTGCAAGCTGCATTGTGTGGCCAAAAATAAATAAAATTAAATAGGCAAAGATAATATGTATAGGCAGAAAAATAAATGGCCAAAAATTTTAAATGGTCATCCTGACTTCGTAATTAAATTCAAATCAAAACAATAAGGTGTGAATTTTTAAATCTATCAAGCTGTCAAATATTAGAGAGATGGACAACACTGATAAAGGGATGCGGGAAAAGCATAAATAGGTGTATAAGTTGGTAAGTCTCTCTGGAAGATAACTGGGCAGTTTCTGTCAATATTAAGCACCTTTTGAGCTAGCAATCCCACTGTCTGGAATTTACTCTATGATACACTTGAAAAACTTTACGAATGTATAAACTTGCTGGCTTTCTCTAGCAAGTTCTCAGAGACAGGCAGCCAGAATGAACAAGAAGATGAGCAGGGTTTTGGCAACCTTATCCTGGAAATGACATGCCATGACTTCAGCTGTACTCTGTTCATTGGAAACAAGTTGCTAGGTCCAGCCCACACTCAAGGGAAGGAGATACACAAGGACATGAAGGCCAAGAAGCAGAGGTTGTTGATGGTCATCCTAGAGGCTGTCTACCAGAGTCTCTGGTCGGTACTGCCTTGGTTGACTGGGCAGTCCTCTCTGGGAGAACTTGACTTCAATAGAGGTCAAGGGCACTGCCAATTGAAGATGCCCTCTGATTTCAGAGCTATTAAAATGTGTGATGTGATTATAATGCTATGATATAATGTACTGGCAGAGGGAAGTGTCACTCTCTGAGAGGTGAAGGAGACATCAAGGAAAGTTTTGCAGAGGAAAATATTAGAGCAAAGTCTTGGTGAAGGAGGCGAGAGAGGAAAGGCCCCCCAGGCAGAGGGTCTTGAAAGTGCGGAGGTACAGATGTGCTGGAGAGCCCCAGAGCGTGGCTGCTGCACAGGATGCAGGCAGGGAGTCAAGAATGTAAAGCAGAGCTATTATATAATGGTTTTGTTAGAAAGATTGCTATGGAGGCCATGGAACATAGATTGGAGAGGAAAGAAACTAGTGAGAGCAGGGAGACCATTAGGAAAGACATTGTAAAGAGCCAAGCAGTAAAAAGTGAAGACCCAGAGCAAAACAGGGTGGGATGGAATAAAGAAAAAAATGATTCAAGAAAAACACAGAAGGTAGACTTGATAGGCTGTCCAGTCAACTGTGAGGCATAAGCAAGGTTGCCTTACTGTACAACTCGTTGTGAAGTGTAGACAGCAACATGGACGGTGCCCCCTTGAGCTATGTGGGGTGGAGCTCTGGAGACTAGGGCAGAGTGGAGCACAGATGAATAAAACATCCAGCCCTTGGATGATAGGTGATGTTGCCCACAGGCCTACAGAGGGAAGCCAGGAGGGGAACAAGAGGAGAAGCAGGCTCAGGGATGTGGCAGTGAGCCAGGGCTTGTAAGTTATTCTCCAAATGTCCATTCTACTCTTCTTCCTTTATTAACAACTCCCTCCTCTATATTTTATCTGGGAGTGTGTGACTAAGTTATGGCCATTGAGGTGAGCATAGCAGTGATGTCTCAATTTCTGAGTCTTGCCCTTGAAAGGAGAGAAGCACACCTGCCTTTTATCTTTCCCTCTTCCTGCAGGTAAGAATAGGGAAGTGGCTGTGAGCCATCTTTGACAAAGCAGATGAGGGTAGCATCTCAGAAATGGCAGAGCAGCAACATACAATCTGAAAGCCCCACACATCCAGCTTCCACTGGTCCTAAACCACTAGTGAGAAAGAAATAAACTTCCAACTGGTTTAAGCCACTTTGGGGATGGGGAATGGGGGATGGGGGTGGGGAAAGTCTCTTGCTACAGAAGCCTAGTTTGTATCCTAACTATCAGAGAAGCTATGTAAAAGTGGGGTGTAAAGTGACAGAGGAAAATGTACCTCTCAGATCTCCTGGGCAGGATGCATAATTGGGAGTCAGCCCTGCTGCTGTTCTCTGAGACACTGCTGCATTTGTGCCAAGGCTACCCTCAGGGTGCTCCTAACTAATGTCTGAACTGGCAAGGATACCATTACTGCAAGATGCAGGACTCCTTTGACAGGAACATTGCCTCTAGGAGTTGCCTGGCTTGGCTGGTAAATCTAGAAGTGTCAGTTGAGGAGTGTTTGGAGTTTGGTGGTAGCTTGTGTTTGGGAGTAAAGGAGACCACCCAGGGAGCGTGAGGATAAGACAAAAACATTTTTAAGTGCTTCCTTCATGCCTGGAACTGTTCTAAGAGCTTTAGTTGTATTAATTCCTTTAACGTCACACTACCTATGAGGTTGGGTGGCAAACACGGCTACTTGTCCCCCAATATCTCTTCTTCCCTTCTTTGGGAACAGAACTCCCAAATGTTGGCTGGGCACATGGCTGACTAGAATAAGGATAATACTTCCCAGCCTTCTTTGCTAGGTGTTGCCATGTGATGTGTTCTGGCCAATAGGCCAATCTAAGCAGAAGTGCTGGGATATGTCTTACAAGTTGAGGATGTACTCTTGGTCTTTCTTCTTCCTTCTGGTTAGAATGTGGTTGTGTTGACTGGAACTGGACCCTGATATGGAAGCCATGTGGTGAGGATTGCTAATGTAAGCTCAGGTCCCTGATGATTGTATATCTTCCATACTCACCATGGACTGCCTATTTTTACATGAAAGGAAAAGGCTATCTTGTATTATTTTGTTATTGCTACTTTGTTACTAGCAGTTGAATCTAACAGTAATACAGATAGGTAGTAATACTACCCCCATTTTACAGAGTACAAAGAGGTTAGGGAATTTGCCCAAGGTCACTCAACTGGTAAGTGAGAGAGCCAAGACTTGGATCCAAGCACAGGGCTGCAGAGCCTGCCAGCGTGGTCTGATACTGCTATGGGAGATACAACTCGGCACACATTTCCTTCACATTGGCGTAAGAAGACTCTTCACACTGGCTTTCACACCTTCCTCAAAATGTCCTCATTTCAGTCTTAGTGCCCATTCCATTTGTGTCCAGCCTACTTCCCCCCAGTTACTTTCCTGACGTTCACATCTTTGCTGATGCTTTTCTTCTTTGGTCTGGACCGACCTCTCCCATTTCTACCTTCAAAGCCCAGTTCTCTCCTTTCATATCTCTTCAACCAATGTCTTCTTTTACTCCTATGAAATGATTCATTCAACCAATATTTTTTTTCTCCTATGTATTAAGAATGACACTACTTACATACCATCCTGGGAAGAATCAAGAAAATAGTCACTCAAGTCATTTTGTGTTCTGCAGTTCATATGAGGAGCCCTAGTTGAGAAAGTCTAATAATAGACATGCAAACTGAAGTTAGAGAGTATAAAAGACTCGCTCAATCTACAGCATATGGAAAAGCTAAAGACGGGAAATTCCTGTGCTAAATAGTCCCTAGTGTTATTATATAAACTCATCTATGGGAACCATGTTAAAATAAATCCTTTTAACTTCTCCCCTTCTTAACCCTGCCCCCATTCATGCAACCAGTATTTATTGAGATCTGCTTGTGTGCTAGGCACTGGGGATTCTACAATGCGCAAAACAGATCAACAGTTAGTTGTAAGCTATCATACTTACCTTTGTGTTTGCTGCAACAGTGGCTTTCAAACACTAAAAAAAAAAATCCCAAACCAAAACAACAACAACAAACTCACTCAATATAACCATAACATACCCCACACATGTGATGATTTAAGAAGCAATGTTTACCTTTACCACATGTCATCACTCTGATGTTTAAACTCTATTCTCTTTCATTGAGATAACACTGATGGTGGATGCCTGCTGAACTGTTTTTACAGCCTACTAATAGGTTGGAAAGACAGGTTTGAGAAATATTCGTTCCCTTTTCCATTCTGTTATCCAAACAAACATTTCCTGGTGCCTGCTGTGTGCTGGGCACAGCTCAGAGCCCAAGAGCAACGCCTGCTCTCTGTGCACTGCGAGCTCTGGTGGGCTGCGGGGCAGACGTGCATACTGGTAAATAAATATTAACGGAATTAAACTAAACTGAGAGATAGGCATCAGAATTATAGAAATAAATTAGAGTGGTGACTTCCATAAAAGCAGAATCTTAGCCTCTTCTAGACCTGTTGCGGTGTGAAACTTGAATCAAAGTCCTGATTCTAGTGCGTTGCTAACGAAAGTCAATCCTGGATACAATCTTTTCAACCCCTTTCTCTAGACAGAGAAAGTGTGGCGCAGGTGTGTTTAGAAAAGGTGACAATGATTTGGGCTTACCCTGGTATAGATGGGTTCTGGGAAAAAAAGACATTCTTACAGCATTTTGCATTTCTTCCCCCAAAGCCTGTCAGTGTCATCACCCTCACTTTGCTGCAGGTAAGATGCCACCGGAAGTTGTCCAACTTGCCACCTCATTCATCTCCTCTCCCTCTCCCCAGATCAAACTGATCAAAACCAAGCTTGGTATAGCAACATCCATCCTTATCCTTTCTCCTTGGGTCTTCCTATCCCAGGATGAGCCCCACCTGCTTTTGGACTCATCTCTTCCCATTGCTTCTGGGGCTTTGCTTTACCACCTGGCCCTCTTTCACCAGCTAGTCCCCATCAGCATGTGAAAACATTTAAAAGGAAAAGGCAAAATCTCCTTTCACTCCTTATCCGTACCTGGCTACTGTCCATTTCTCTTACCCATCCTGTCAAACATTTTGAAAGCATGGTCTCAACTTTCTCACCTCCTCTGTCCACTGTGACCTGGCTTCTGCCCCAGTCGTTCACTGAAACTGCTCCCTGCAAAGGGCCCAATGGCCCTCCTGTCAAATCCAAAGAACAATTTCTTTATTATCCTACTTGCCCTCTTCCATGTCTAACGCTGCTGACCACTCCCTCCATCCCGACCCTTGGCTTCCATGATCAAATGTCTTCTCTGTTTTCTTCCTCCTTCTTTCGGTTTCCCTTTTCAGGCTCCATTTTTCTGCCCATCCCCTGCATGCTGATCTCCAGGGTGATCACCTAAGCCCTCTGCCAGCCTCTTTTCATTCTAGTCTCTCAGAATGATGGTGACTAAGCAAGGTGCAAGTCCCAGGCTCTGAAAAACACTTCCTCCACTGCATGCCCATATCACGGGTTCCACTTATAATGCCTCTCAGATCTGCCACCTCCTCTCCACTCTGACAAATATCCCTTCTTCCAGTTTTTATCCCACTCCTGTCCATTGTTCAAATTGTCATCGGAATGATTTTTCTAAAACACAAGTCCGATCACGTCATTTCTTCATTTAGATCACCTCAGTGGTTTCCTGTTGCCTACAGAACAAAGTCCACGATCCTCAGCAGGGCAAATGAGGCCTTTCATGAGGGGGCAATTTGCCCCCTTGCAGCCTCATCTCCTGTAGCCCCTCTTACATGACTCTGTTAGAGCCCCCTTGGTGCAGTGTGCTTCTCCATGCTTCTGTGCCTGGGCACTTGCTGCTCCCCTTTGCTCTCTTGAAGACAAGAGTCCTCACTCTATAAGCCTCCTCTGAGAAGAGAACTACACCAGCACCACACTCCCCTAGGGAGAGTTAGGCACTTTCTCCTCTGTGCTCCCAGGGCACACTGGATTTACCATGAAGGTGAATTCACACTGGTCTCCTCCACTACTGCCTGAGCCCCATGTCTTATTTTCGTGATCACTCCAGCATACAGCAGACTTGGACACACAGTAGATGCTCGATAAATGTTGTGGTGTAATTTTTACCCACCCTAGTACTGGATGGTTACAAAAGGCTAGAACCCATGATTTGACCCTGAAGATGTTTGACTCAATTTTTCCCCCCAGTTTTTCTTTTGAAGATAATCTCAAAGTTACAGAAGAGTTGCAAGAATAGTTCAAGGAACCCTCAGATACACTTCACCTGGATTCACCAGGTGTCAACCTTTGCCACACTTGCTTTATCTGCTTTTCTCTGTCTGAGTTAATTGCAGACATCGTGACAATTTACCTGTAAATATTTCAGCATGTAATCTCCAAAGAACAAGAATGTTCTCCTTTGTAACCAAAGTTTAACTGCTCAGAAGATTTAACATTGACACAACGTTATCCAGTATGCAGTCTGAAATGCAATTTAAATTTCCCCAATTATGTCATTTTAAACTGTTTGTTTTGGATCCAGGAGCTCATTTAGGATCAAGCATTGCATCTATTGCCACGTCTCTTTAGTCTTCTTTTGACGTTCATGAAATGTTTATTTTTGTAGAGTTTAGGCCAGATCCATTTTGCAGAATTTCCCTCAATTTGGATTTTTCTGATTGTTTGCTCATGATTAGATTCAGAATAAGCATTTTTGGCAGGAATGCTACTTAGGTGATGGTGTACACCTGTCAGTTTGCTCCATTGTTGGTGATGCTGAGTTTGACCATTTGGTTAAGGTGGTTAGTTGCCAGATTTCTCCCTTGTAAAGATTACTTTTCCCTTTTGAATGTAGTTAGTAAGTAAACTGAGCAGTTTACTCAGTAAACTGAGTCAGTGGTGTTAAGTACATTCATAATGTTGTGCTACCATCACCACCCTCCATCTCCAGAATTTGTTTCATCTTGTAAAACTGAAATTCTATACCCACTAAACAATAACTCCCCACTTCCCTCTCCCCGCAGCCCCTGGCAACACTGTTCTTTCTGTCCCTGTGATTTTGACTACTCTCAGTACTTCATATACTGTAAGTTTTATTGTAAGTCTTACCCCAGGTTCCAATGATACATATCTCACTATGTGCTGTTCCATTGGTAATATTCTTTATGAACTGAATAAAAGATGAACAGCTAATTCACAAGAAAACAGTACCCACTAGTATTGCCTATCCAATTCTTCTCTGATACCTTGTGTTAGCTGTCCATGCATTTGGTGAAGTAAAGTGTAAAAGGTGAAATCAAAATGTCATTTTGTTTGGGGGTCAAAGCACTTGGTAAACAGTCTGCTTACAAAACTGTTGTAGCTTTTTGGAAAATGACGTTGGAATGTAGTAGCTCTGGTAAGCAAATGGAGAAAGTATTCTCTACCAGTTTATTTCATTGAGGAGAACAGACCACAGGCAGAGGACAGTCCATCACAGTGGAACAGAACAGTGAGGTACTTCCAGACTTCCAAAATTCCATACCTGTTCTGCCTGCTAAATAAATATCCGCAGACCTGTCAGCAACATTTCCCAAATAGTTGGCGCAAAGTTTTTGCTGGAAGGTGAAAATTCGTTAAAGGAATCATTAATATCCACTTAATTTTTTAAAAAAATTTATTTATTTATTTATGGCTGTGTTGGGTCTTCGTTTCTGTGCGAGGGCTTTCTATAGTTGCGGCAAGTGGGGGCCACTCTTCATCGCGGTGCGCGGGCCTCTCACTATCGCGGCCTCTCTTGTTGCGGAGCACAGGCTCCAGACGCGCAGGCTCAGTAGTTGTGGCTCACGGGCCCAGTTGCTCCGCGGCATGTGGGATCTTCCCAGACCAGGGCTCGAACCCGTGTCCCCTGCATTAGCAGGCAGATTCTCAACCACTGCGCCACCAGGGAAGCCCTCCACTTAATTTTTGTAAAATTGAATCAAGCTGCAGTAATACGCTTGCAATCACATTCTTTTGTCATCTAGAAAGGACTATTACATGAATAAAATGTAAACATTCCCGAAGTAACTGGGAACTTGGTAGCTCGTGCTACTTGGACAGGTGGCGGAAAGGCGTGAGACTTGGCGTCCAGGGGAGAGCCAGAGGGCACCAACTCCGTAGGAACTTTCAACAGAACACGAATACGGTGTAAAGAAGACGAGCTCCGCCGAGACCACCTCCGCTTCGCATCGTGGGCGCGCTCCGACCTCAGCAAGTCGGTCGCACAGCAAACAGGGTGACCAAGTGCTCGCGAGGGTCGTGTCCTCGAGAGGACCAAACACCGTCAGCACGGCCGGTGGCAGCCCGACGGCCGCTTCCTGTCTGCAGCCCCGGTGCCGCTCTCAGGCGCCCCTTACTCACCGCCCCGCTTGCCAGCACTGAAGGTCATCGCTGCAGTAATAATAGCGAACCATTGAGAGGCGTCCGGCCTTCCCCAGCCCGTGCACTTGCGAGACCCGCGGCGGGGCCCAGGGCCTCCGCAAACCCCACCCGGCCTCCCAGGTCACCCCATCGCCAGCGCCGTGGCTCGGACCCTTCTCCTACCCACCGCCGCCCCCAACCCGGGTCTCCTGGGCCCCGACCCCTCCCCTCCTGGCCCGCACCCGCCTCGGGCCCAACCCCCTCCCGGGGGCGGGCTTCCTGAGCCCAGACACCCCCGCCCCCTCCACCCTCCGGGCCCCGCCCCGCGCCCCCGCCCCTCGGAACCAGCCCCGCTCCCGCTCTCCCGGAGCTCCGCAGCGGGGCGAGCGGGGCGGGCGTGGCCGGGTGGCGCAGGGGGCGGGGATTTCTGGCACTTTCTGGGCGCTGCGAACGCTCTGATCTTGGGCTCGAAGGCCGGAGACGTCGGCGACTGAGCCGTAGCGCCTCCGCGGCCCTTCCTTGTTCTCCGCTGAGGCCGCGCCGCCGCGCAGACATGGCCAAGTGGGGCCAGGGGGACCCGCGCTGGATCGTGGAGGAGCGGGAGGACGGGACCAACGTGAACAACTGGCACTGGTGCGGCCGGGCAGGGGCCGGGGCCGCGGCTTCCGGGCCTCCTCCCTCTGGAGCCGGCGGGCGGGGCGGGGGGGGACCCTCTGCGAGCGCCCGGCGCCCTGTGCCCCGGGTGCAGGGGCGGCCGGGTGTCTCGGGGCGCCTCCCGGGCCGTGGTGGGCCCCGGGCCGGGGAAGTGGGGAGGGTTGGGGGCTGCACAGGTGCAGATGCTCGTCTTTAGCCTCAGGGCTTGCGGAGCCCTTGGATCCTGGAGACCCGGGGTCTTATCTGCACCGGCTCTGGGACTTCACTTTCCTCTTTTTGAAAGTTGGGTTGGGTCCCAGGAATAGAAGTCATTCTTGACTTACCGCTTCAGCTTCGGCAGTCTGTGACCTTAGAAGCTCTCCCCGCGCCGCCCCTCCCCCCCAGCCCCTTGAAGTTTTGGGGAGTTAAAATGAAGGTAGAAAGTGTGTGTGTGTATGTGTGTGTGTGTGTGTGTGTGTGTGGTACGTATGTATTGGAAAGAACAGGAATTTGGATCACAACTCCACATCTAACTTGATGAGTCTCTGGTGAGCCCTGCCTTCTAGGAGTTCTAACTAGTTACCCATCCTTTTTCTATCTCATCTGGAGCTTGGGCTGATTTCTGCCCCTCCCTCTTCAGTCAGAGCTTCAGGAAGTGATGTTCTCTGCTCTGCTTCTCTGAGGGCTGTGCTACCTCAAGGCCATCAAGGTGATGCTGAGGCAGGTCCAGGGCAGAGCAAAGCCTTAGCCTGTGAGGGCATCCTTCCCTGGCTTGGGGTTGGGAAGAGCTGACCTCTCCTTTCCCAGCCTTGTCACCTTGGACACTTAATGGACTTCTCTCTGCTCATTTCCACCCCTTAAAATGGGAACATTATTTGGGAAGATTGTATGAGATAGTATCTGTGTGAAAACACTTGATAATTTGTCTTATTAAGATAAAAGTTATTTCAGTTATAATTACCTTTTCATGTGGCCCAGGCTTTACCCCTCCATTTCCACCAGGTGAGATTTCGAGACCTCCTTTCCCCCAAATAAACCGGTGTTTTTAAGACAAAATACCACCCAACAGCCGCTTGAGAGGAATTGGGCTGATCTGGACTGGGCCAGGGCATTACCCTGATTCCCCAGGGTGGGCGTGTGGACACCAGTGGGGGCTTCCATTCACGGCTCTGCCCTTCTTCTGGCCCTCGGCAGGACAGAGCGGGATGCCACCAGCTGGTCCAAGGGGAAGCTCCGCGAGCTCCTGGTGGGCATCACTGTGGAGAATGAGGCTGGCTGTTGCGAGATCAGTGAGCTGAAGCAGGTGGAAGGCGAGGCTTCCTGCAGCAGCCGCAAAGGAAAGCTGATTTTCTTCTATGAGTGGAACATCAAACTGGGCTGGAAAGGTAACAGGGTCCTCCAGGTACAGGTGGGGCTGGGGGCTGTGTTGGGGCAGAGTTGGTTGATTCCTTAGTCATTCATTCAACAGATATATTTAGAACTCCTGCTATGGGCCCCTGAATTGGTGTTTGGAGTTCTGGACGCCCTTACTGCACGTGGAGTTCCTTGTCCAACCAGCTGTGGGCTTCCCTTTCTCCCAGCACTCAGAGCTCTTTAGGGCTCTTAGCTGTCAGCTGGACTCAATCTGCCAGGCACTTGTGAGCACTAGCGTTTCCTGGAGCTGCTGCCTGGAGCACTCTTCCCCTCGATAGGTGCCTGCTGGCTCCTTCAGCTCTTTCAGGTTTGCATCCTGAGTAAAGCCATCTGTCTCCATTCTCTTAACAGTTTCAGATCCCTTCCTTGTACTGTTTCCCTCCCCTGCTTTATTTCTCCCCAAAGCACTGATATTTGGCACACTACATATGGTTACATTATTATTGTTCTGGATTCCCCTTTCCTCCCCATTCATCAGGGCAGAGATTTTTAAAAATATCAGCTTTATTGAGATATAATTCACATACCATACAGTTCGCCCATTTAAAGTGTACAATTCCCTGGTTTTCAGTATATTCACAGAGTTGTGCAGCCATCACTACAGTCAATTGTAGAACATTTTCATCTCTCCCCCAAAACCATGTACCTGTTAGCAGTCACTCCCCCAGTCCTTGCAACCTCTAATCTAATTTCTGTCTCCATGGATTTGCCTGTTCTGGACATTTCATATGAATGGTATCACACAGTATGTGGTCTTTTGTGAGTTAGCTTCTTTCACTTGACATAATGTTTTCAAGGTTCATCTGTCTTGTAGCATGTTTCATTCTTTTTCATTGTTGACTAACGTTCTGTTGTATAGATGTAGCACATTTTGTTTATCTGTTCATCAGTTCATAGACATTTTGGTTGTTTTCATTCTTTGGGTCTTTGGGTCAGGGATTGATTGGTTTTGTTTCCAGATCACTGTCTGAAACGTTGTGTTTGTTAAATGAATAAATTTCTCCCGTGGTGCCTGGCTCCTTGCTGGGTGGACAGTCTATACTCAATAAATATTTGTTGAAATAACCATGGATATGAAGACAAAGGGAAAAGGAAAAGGAGGAGAGAGGGCAAGATCTGGTTCTGGAGGATGGTGCTGTGTTTGGACCTCAGCTCGTGTCAGCTCCTTTCTTGAGAGTTTGGGTTAGAGAGCTGCCTGGTGAGCTGTCCTTGGGCCTCTGTCCTAGTGGCTGTCTCGCTAACTGGAGCCAGGCCAGAGCCCAGGGAATGTTCAGCGAGCATCAAAAGCAGTCCCACTTGTGCCTTGAATCCTTCTGGCTGGGGGGTTTGCTCTCAGTTGCTCCCTCAGTGGCTGTTCTTGGCTGGATCATAGCAGGGTCTGGCTCCTTACACATCCAGCTCCCCAAGACAGGGGCTCTGAGGTCCCCACGGAAACTCATGGTCTTGTGTCTCTTCCATCTCCCTTAGCTCACAGCATCAACCAGCTCCTTTGTAGGATAAGACCCAGCAACTCCCAGGCAGCAGCCAGAGGGCAGACGGAACAGGGCTTCCCTGACCCTGTGTGCTTTCTCCTCTAGTAGTTAGTCCTAGAGGTGGCTAGTGGGACCAGCTGGGGAGGAGACAATACTCTGGTCTTCCTTTTTTTTTTTTTTTAAATTAAATTTTAATTATATTAATTTTAGCTTTTTCAGATTTATTGAGATATAATTGATTTATAACATTGTATGAGTGAAAGGTATACAACATGATGATTGGATATATGTGTATATTGCAAAATGATTTCCACAATAAGGTTAGTTAAAATATCCATCACCTCATATAGTTACAATTTTTTTGTGTATATGTTGAGAACTTTTTAAGATCTGCTCTCTTAGCAATTTTCAAGTGTATAATACTGTATTGCTTACCCTGCTGTACATTACATCCTCAGAACTTACTCATCATATAAGTGGAAGTTACATGTGCCCTTTGTGTCTTTTGACCACCTTCACCACCCTTCCCTCTGCCACCTTGCAACCACCAGTCTACTTTCTGTTTCTGTGAGTTTGTTGTTTTTTTTTGATTACACTTATAAATGAGATCATACACTATTTGGTTTTCTCTGACTTATTTCACTTAGCATAATGCCCTCAAGGTTCATCCATGTTGTCAGAAATGGCAAGATTTCCCTTATTTTTTGTGGCTGAATAATATTCCATTGTGTAAATATGTCACATTCTCTTTATTCATTCATCCATCGATGGACGCTTAGGTTGTTTCCATGTCTTGGCTACCATAAATAATGCTGTATTGAATATCGGGGTGCAGATATGTCTTTGAGATAGTGATTTTTCCTTTGGCTATATATCCAGAAGTGGAATTGTTACATCATGTGGTAATTCTATTTTTAATTTTTTGAGGAACCTCTATACAGTTTTCCATAGTGGCTGCACCAGTTTACATTCCCACCAATAGTGCATGAGGGTTCCCTTTTCTCCACATCCTCACCAGCAGTTGTTATCTCTTTTTGACAGTAGCCATTCTAACAGGGGTGCAGTGTTATCTCTTTATGGTTTTGATTTACATTTCCCTGATGATTAGTGATGTTGGACACCTTTTCAGGTACCTGTTGGGCATTTGAATATTTTCTTTGCATAAATGTCTATTCAGTTCCTTTGCCCATCTTTTTAATGGTATTTTTTTTTTTTTTTTGCTATTGAGTTGTATGATTCCTTACATATTTTGGATATTAACTCATCAGATATGGTTTACAAATATTTTCTCCTATTCTGTAGGTTGCCTTTTCATTTTGTTGATTGTTTCTTTTGCTGTGCAGAAGCTTTTTAGTTTGAGTAGTCCCTAGACCAACATCAAGGAGCTTTTTCCCTGTTTTTTTCTCTAGGAGTTTTATGGATTCAGGTCTTACATTTAAGTTTTTAATCCATTTCAAGTTAATTTTTGTATAGTGTATATTTTGTGTATAGTGTAAGATTCATTTTCATTCTTTTGCATGTGAATATCCAGTTTTCCCGGCACCATTTATTGAAGGTAGTATCTTTTACCCATGGAGTATTTTTGTTTCCCTTGTCATATATTAGTTGACCATATATGCATGGGTTTATTTCTGGGCTCTTGATTCTGTTCCATTGGTACCTGTCTTTTTTTTATGCCAGTACCATACTGTTTTGATCACTCTTGCTTTGTAGTAAAGTTTGAAATCAGGAATTGTGGTGCCTCCAGCTTTGTTCTTCTTTCTTGGGATTGCTTTGGCTATCAGAGTGTTTTGTGGTTCCATGTGAATTTTGGGATTGTTTTTTCTACTTCTGTAAAAAAATGCCACTGGAATCTTGGTAGGGATTGCATTGAATGTATAGATGCCTTTGTGTAGTATGGACATTTTTAAAAAATTTATTTATTTATTTATTTATTTATTTTATGCAGCGGGTTCTTACTACTTATCTATTTTATACATATTAGTGTATATATGTCAATCCCAATCTCCCAAGTAGTATGGACATTTTAACAATATTAATTCTTCCAAGACATGAACATGGGATATCTTTCATCAGTGTCTTATAGTTTCCCATCTACAGATCTTTTACCTCCTAGGTCAAATTTATTCCTAAGTATATACCGTTTTTGCTGTTATTGTAAATGGGATGTTTTCTTTATTTCTTTTTCAGATAGTTCATTGTTAGTGTATTGAAAAGCAACTGATTTTTGTATGTTGATTTTCTGTCCTGAAACTTTACTGAATTTATTTATTAGTTCTAACAGTCTCTTGGATATTTTTGTATATATGATCATGTGCTATGCAAATAGAGGTAATTTTACCTTTTCCTTTCCAATTTGGATGCCTTTTATTTCTTTTTCTTGCTTGATTGCTCTGGCTAGGACTTCCAATACTGTGTTGAATGGGAGTGGTGAGAGTGGGTACCCTTATCTTGTTCCTGTTATTAGAGGAAAAGCTTCCAACATTTCACTGTTGAGTACGATGTCAGCTGTGGGGTTGTCCTATATATTGCCTTTATTATGTTGAGATATGTTTCTATTATACCCACTTTGTTGGGAGTTTTTATTATCAGTGGATGTTGAATTTTCTCAAATGCTTTTTCTGCATGAATTGAGATGATCATATTATCTTTATTTTTCATTGTATTAATGTGATGCATCACATTTGACTTGGGTATTAAACCGTCCGTGCATCCCAGGGATTAATCCCACTTGATCATAGTATTTGATCCTTTTAATGTGCTGTTGAATTCAATTTGCCAGTATTTTGTTGAGAATTTTTGCATCTATATTCATCAGGTATATTTGTCTGTAATTTTTTCTTTTTCTTTTCTTTTTGTTTTTTTGGCCACACTGTGTGACATGCGGATCTTAGTTCCCCAACCAGGGATCAAACCTGGGCCTCCTGCAGTGGAAGCGCAGAGTCTTAACCACTGGACGGCTGAGTAACCGTGTAATTTTTTTCTTGTAGTGTCCTTAACTGGCTTTGGTATACTGGTAATGCTGGCCTCTTAAAAATGAGTCTGGGAATGTTCCCTCTCTTCAGTTTTTGGGAAGAGTTTGAAAAGGATTGATGTTAATTCTTTAAATGTTTGGTAGAATTCCCCAGTGAAATCATCTGATTCCGGTCTTTTCTTTGGTGGGAGGTTTTTTTGATTACTGATTCAGTTTCCTTAATCATAATTGGTCTGTTCAGACTTTCTAGTCCTTAATGATTCAGGCTTGGTAGGTGATATGTTTCTAGGAATTTATCCATTTCTTTTAGGTTGTTCAGTTTTATAGCATAAAATTATTAACAGTAGTTGCTTATTATCCTTTGTATTTGTGTGGTATCAGTTGTAATGTCTCCTCTTTCATTTTTAATTTTATTTATTTGGGTCCTCTTTTTTTCCCTTGGTTAGTCTAGCTAAAGTTTTGTCAATATTGTTTATCTTTTCAGAGAACCAGCTCTTTGTTTTATTAATCTTTTCTATTGTTTTCCTATTCTCTGTTTCGTTTATTTTATTTTATTTATTTATTTTTTTGGCTGCATTAGGTCTTCATTGCTGCGCACGGGCTTTCTCTAGTTGCAGTGAGCGGGGGCTACTCTTCGTTGTGGTGCACAGGCTTCTCATTGCGGTGGCTTCTCTTGTTGTGGGGCATGGGCTCTAGGCGTGTGGGTTTCAGGAGTTGTGGCACGTGGGCTCAGTAGTTGTGGATCACGGGCTCTACAGCACAGGCTCCATAGTTGTGGCAAATGGGCTTAGTTGTTCCACAGCATGTGGGATCTTCCCGGACCAGGGATTGAACCTGTGTCGCCTGCATTGGCAGGCAGATTCTTAACCACTGCACCACCAGGGAAGTCCCATGTTTCATTTATTTTTGCTCTAATCTTTATCCCTTTTTTTAATTGAGATATAATAGACATATAACATTATATTCATATTGCATTATAATGATTGTATATTTGTACACATCGAGAAATGGTGACCACAATAAGTCTAGTTAACATTCATCACCATACAGTTTTAAGATTTTCTTTTTTCTTGTGATGAGAATTTTTAAGGTTTACTTTCTTTCAAATATACAATATAGTATTATTATAGTTACCATACTGTGTATTACATCCCCATGACTTATTTTTTATAACTGGAAATTTGTACTTTTGACCACTTTCACCCGTTTTACCCATTCCACCAGCCCCTGTCTCTGGCAACCACTAATCTGTTTTCTGTATCTGTGACTTTGGATTTTTTTTTTTTTTAATTGCTGTATCCATGCACCTTCTTTTTTTTAAATTAATTAATTTTTGGCTGCATTGGGTCTTTCGTTGCTGCACGTGGGCTTTCTCTAGTTGTGGTGAGTGGGGGCTACTCTTCGTTGTGGTGCACGGGCTTCTCATTGCAGTGGCTTCTCTTTGTTGTGGAGCACTGGCTCTAGGTGCGCAGGCTTCAGTAGTAGTGGTGTGTGGGCTCAGTAGTTGTGGCTCGCGGGCTCCAGAGTGCAGGCTCAGTAGTTGTGGTGCGTGTGCTTAGTTGTTCTGCAGCATGTGGGATCTTCCAGGACCAGGGCTCAAACCCGTGTCCCCTGCATTTACAGGCGGATTCTTAACCACTGCGCCACCAGGGAAGTCTGACTTTGGTTTTTGTTTTGTTTTGTTTTTTTTAATTTATTTTATTTATTTATTTATGGCTGTGTTGGGTCCTCATTTCTGTGTGAGGGCTTTCTCTAGTTGTGGCAAGCGGGGGCCACTCTTCGTCGCGGTGCGCGGGCCTCTCACCACTGCGGCCTCACTTGTTGCGGACCACAGGCTCAAGACGCGCAGGCTCAGTAACTGTGGCTCACGGGCCCAGCTGCTCTGCGGCATGTGGGATCTTCCCAGACCAGGGCTTGAACCCGTGTCCCCTGCATCGGCAGGCAGACTCTCAACCACTGCGCCACCAGGGAAGCCCACCGACTTTGGTTTTTTGTTTTATTTTTTTCTTTTAGATTCCACATATAAGTGAGATCAAATAGTATTTGTCTTTCTGACTTATTCTATTTAGCATAATGCCCTCAAGTTCCATCCAGGTGGCTACAATTGGCAGGAGTTTTTTTTCTTTTTTATAGCTAAATAATTTTCCATTGTTTGTATGTACTACATTTTCTTTATCTGTTCATCCACTGATGGACACTTAGGTTGCTTCCATGTCTTAGCTATTGTAAATAATTCTGCAGTGAACATGTGGATGCATATATCTTTTCAAATTAGTGTTATTGTTTCCTTTGGATATATATACCCAGAACTGGAATTGCTGGATCATATGGTAGTTCTATTTTTGATTTTTGGAGGAACCTTCATACTGTTTTCCATAGTGGTTGCACCAATTTACATTCCTACCAGCAGTGCACAAGGGTTTCTTTTTCTCCACATCCTTGCCAACGCTCATTATTTCTTCCCTTTGTAACACATTACTGACTGGGGGATTTTTGCAGAAACTAACGCTTGTGGCTGGCAGTTTGTTATGTAAGTGAATATTGAAACACCTGCGTTTGAGTAAATATCAACAACTTTTTTTCACTTAATGTATTTATTTGAAACTTAGTACATGTCTTACTAAAGCATTCTATTATTTCGTTAGAGTGTGATAGGCAGTAAAGCAGGCACCTCTGTGCAGGGGAAAGAACATCTATTACAAATATACTTTTCACTGTGCTTTCTCCTGGAAGAGCAGATTCTACACTTTGTGGTGGCATTTTTTATTAGTCCTGTGGGTATTATTTCATATAGAATATGTTCTTTTATTTTACCTGATAGTCAACAAGGTGAATCTTTGTGGAGGGGCTCTTTTAGAAATGCCACAAGAAGCACCAGGTGCGGGACTACCACTGCATTCACCAGACTGGTCAGTTACCCATTCTCTAGCTACTGCTAAAAAAAATTGTTAAGTCATTTTATTATGGGCATTAAGGCTACAATAAACTTTAAACGCATAGAATAAACTGTAATTACTCAAACAGAAACCCACTTTTTTATACCATTTTCGAGTTTTCTGGAGGATATTGAAGTTTGCCAGATATTGATCAATTGATCAACTCCTTTCATATATTTTTGTTGTGTTTTGTTTTGTTTTTGATGTGATTCTATTTTTAAAAAATATTTATTTATTTGGTTGCACCAGGTTTTAGTTGCAGCAGGTGGGCTCCTTAGTTGCGGCTTGCAGGCTCCTTAGTTGCAGCTTGCCAGCTCCTTAGTTGCGGCACGTGGGCTCAGTTGCGGCAGGCGGCTTCCTTAGTTGCAGCTCCAGGGCTCCTTAGTTGTGGCATAGAAACTCTTAGTTGCAGCATGCATGTGGGATCTAGTTCCCTGACCAGGGATCGAACCTGGGCCCCCTGCATTGGGAACACGGAGTCTTATCCACTGTACCACTGGGGAAGTCCCTCATATATTTATTATACTCTAATATACAAGTGGGCTTAGTTATCTGATGGCCAGTCCTCCTGTCTTCTTTTCCTGTAGATGTTATGGAGGCATCATGAATAGTTGTCACCATGCGGACTAGCCTCTTGTCTTTCCATATAAGAAGAATCACTTCTCCCTTCCATAAGAATGTCATTTCTCTCCCTGTAGATTTTTAGATTTCTCCTTTAATTGGTTTGGTAGACCACAATTCTCTCTTATAGTCCCACAAACACTCTGGTTTTATTTTTCAACAGTATTTCAGATGTGGACACACTGTTGTAATAATTGTCTTGGTACATATGGTGCTGTGAACCAAGATAAGGTTGTAGGACTGATAATATTGTTTCTTGCAGTTTCTTTCCTTCACCTGTGTAAATCTCAAGGTAGCATATATGTCCAGTTTCACTTTCGCTAACCATCCTGACCAAAATTCCATATTTTGTAAGTTCTCTGGGATTATAGGTTTTGAATCTGAGTTGTCCTCTCCAATTTATTGTTGCCTCATCAAGTGATAGCTCTTGTTTGTATATAGATCGATTGAAATTTCAGTAGAAAATAATCCAAAAGAGGTTTAACTTTTGAAATTCTGTCTGTAGGAAGTGGAATTTCTGAGTTATCATTAAAGTGAAGAGCCGTCATTATTTGTTTGAACCTTATTCTCATCAGAATCTTTGGAAAGACAGGTGTTTCAAGTAAGGGATCAGTCAACCAATATTCTTTCCAGTGTGACTCTCTTATTTGTCCCATCAAAATTATTAATCCAAGAAACTTCTTCGTGTCACTATTGGTTACATCAGTCCATTTTAAAGCCTTCCCATACTCTTCATATGATTTTTCATTCTGTTGGTGATACAAGTTTGTTTGAGAAGCGACCAACTTGAAAAAGTTATTGCCAAAAAAAAAAAAATTAATTCTGTTATGTCACTAACACTTTGCGGGTTATTACATTCAGTAGTTACACCTGACACACCTGTAAAGTCTTCTAATTTTCATGAAATGTCTTCAATCCACTCTTCTGTAGAAGCAAAGGAGCATTCTCCAGCACCATGAGTTTCATTTTCACTTTCTGTATCAATCAATCACTAAGGTTTTTTGTCTTTTTGTTGGTCTGATATTCACATCATCTGAATCAACTATATTCTGAAGAATTATCATCTTCTGAGACACTAGTATATATGTTGCTCAGACAATCAGAGAAAGTATCTGCATAAAATTGACCAAAAAATTCTTCACTCAAAATTTCACGTGTCATTTTTGAAAATTTTACAGTTAATAAACTTGCATTTATAATATACACAAGGTTGGAGCAAAAACCTAACAGAGAAAAATGTGAATGATAATGACAATCATAAGTTGAATAATGAACCCTCGATCAATTTTAAGCTCTAACAACTTTGCAAGGTGATGTTAATTGTATCACTCTCTAAAAATGTATTGATATGTCTCCGGTCAATAACGTTCAGGTAACAAAAGACATATTAATACATCTCTGGTCAATAAGTTGTTAATAAAAGACACTGTAACAGGTGTGAGGTGATATCGCATTGTGCTTTTGATGTATAATTCCGTGATGTTGAGCACCATTTCATGTACCTGTCGGCCATTTGTATGTCTTCTTTGGAAAAATGTCTCTTCAGATTTTCTGCCTATTTTCTAACCAGATTGTTTTTTGTTATTGAGTTTTATAAGTTCCTTATATATTTTGGATATTAACCCCTTATCATATACATAATTTACAAATATTTTTTCTCATTCAGTGGGTTGCCTTTTCATTTTGTTGGGTTTTCTTTTTTTTTTTTAATAAATTTATTTATTTATTTATTTATTTATTTATTTATTTATTTATTTATTTATTTATTATTTTTGGCTGTGTTGGGCCTTCGTTTCTGTGCAAGGGCTTTCTCTAGTTGCGGCAAGTGGGGGCCACTCTTCATCGCGGTGCGCGGGCCTTTCACTGTCGCGGCCTCTCTTGTTGTGGAGCACAGGCTCCAGATGCGCAGGCTCAGTAGTTGTGGCTCACGGGCTTAGTTGCTCCGCGGCATGTGGGATCCTCCCAGACCAGGGCTCGAACCCGCGTCCCCTGCATTGGCAGGCGGACTCCCAACCACTGCGCCACCAGGGAAGCCCCTGTTGGGTTTTCTTTGCAGAAGCTTTTTAGTTTGACTAGTCCCGCTTGTTTATATTTGATTTTGGTGTTAAATCTAAAAATCACTGCCAAGACCATTGTCAAGGAGCTTATCACCTATGTATTCTTCTAGGGCTTTTGTGGTTTCAGGTCTTAGGTTCAAGTCTTTAGTTCACTTTGAGTTAATTTTTTGTGTATGGTGTAAGATAGTGGTCCAGTACCACTGTTTTGCTTGTGGCTGCCAGTTTTCTCAACATCATTTATTGAAGAGACTGTCCTTTCCTCACTGTATATTCTTGACTCCTTTGTCAAAGCTTAATTGACCACATATGCATGGGTTTATTTTTGGGCTCTCTATTCTCTTCCATTGATCTGTGTACCTGTTTTTTATGCCAATACCATACTCTTTTGATTACTATATCTTTATAATATAGTTTGAAATCAGGAAGTATGATGCCTTCAGCTTTGTTCTTTTTCAAGATTGCTTAGGCTGTTTGGGGTCTTTTGTGGTTGCATACAAATTTTAGGATTGTTTGTTCTATTTCTGTGAAAAATGCCATGGAATTTTAACAGGCATTGCATTGAATCTGTAGATTTCTCGTTATTTCTTTTCTTCTGCTAACTTCGGGCTTAGTTTGTTCTTTTTCTAGTTCCTTGATGTGTAATATCAGGCTCTTTATATGAGATATTTCTTTTTTGTTGTCGTTGTATGAGTTTATAGCTACAAACTTCCCTTTTAGAACTGGTTTTGCTGCATCTCATAAGTGTTTGTGTTTACATTTTTATTTGTACCAAGATGTTTTTAAATTTTCCCTTTGATTTCTTTGAGCCATTAGTTGTTCAAGAGTATTTTAATTTCCATGTATTTGTGAACTTTCCAGCTTTCCTTCTGTTACTGATTTCTAGTTTCATAACATTTGTGGTTGGAAAAGATACTTATTATAATTTTCATCTTTTTGAATTTGTTGAGGCTTGTTTTGTGGCCTAATTTATGATTT